>NC_086444.1:1235253482-1235453482 GCF_028390025.1 Pseudophryne corroboree | reverse complement strand
CAGCTCCCCCTCCCCAGTACATGTAATCCCACATACAGATCCCCCCCTGCACATTTAATACCTGACACAGCTCCCCCTCCCCAGTACATGTAATCCCACATACAGATCCCCCCCCGCACATTTAATACCTGACACAGCTCCCCCTCCGCAGCACATGTAATCCAACATACAGATCCCCCCTGCACATTTATTCCCCGACACAGGTCCCCCTTCCCCAGGACACATGTAATCCCACATACAGATCCCCCCCTGCTCATTTAATCCCTCGCACAGCTCCCCCTCCCCAGTACATGTAATCCCACATACAGATCCCCCCCCCCGCACATTTAATACCTGAAACAGCTCCCCCTCCCCAGTACATGTAATCCCACATACAGATCCCCCCGCACATTTAATACCTGACACAGCTCCCCCTTCCCAGTACATGTAATCCCACATACAGATCCCCCCCTGCACATTTATTCCCCGACACAGGTCCCCCTTCCCAGTACATGTAATCCCACATACAGCTCCCCCCCAGCACATTTAATACCTGACACAGCTCCCCCTCCCCAGTACATGTGATCCCACATACAGATCCCCCCCGCACATTTAATACCTGACACAGCTCCCCCTTCCCAGTATATGTAATCCCACATACAGATCCCCCCCGCACATTTAATACCTGACACAGCTCCCCCTCCCCAGTACATGTAATCCCACATACAGATCACCCCCCCCGCACATTTAATACCTGACACAGCTTCCCCTCCCCAGCACATGTAATCCCACATACAGATCCCCCCCGCACATTTAATACCCGACACAGCTCCCCCTCCCCAGTACATGTAATCCCACATACAGATCCCCCCCCGCACATTTAATACCTGACACAGCTCCCCCTTCCCAGTACATGTAATCCCACATACAGATCCCCCCGCACATTTAATACCTGACACAGCTCCCCCTTCCCAGTACATGTAATCCCACATACAGATCACCCCCCCGCACATTTAATACCTGACACAGCTCCCCCTTCCCAGCACATGTAATCCCACATACAGATCCCCCCCCGCACATTTAATACCTGACACAGCTCCCCCTTCCCAGTACATGTAATCCTACATACAGATCCCCCCCACACATTTAATACCTGACACAGCTCCCCCTTCCCAGCACATGTAATCCCACATACAGATCCCCCCCCACACATTTAATACCTGACACAGCTCCCCCTCCCCAGTACATGTAATCCCACATACAGATCCCCCCCCGCAAATTTAATACCTGACACAGCTCCCCCTTCCCAGCACATGTAATCCCACATACAGATCCCCCCCGCACATTTAATACCTGACACAGCTCCCCCTCCCCAGTACATGTAATCCCACATACAGATCCCCCCCCCCGCACATTTAATACCTGACACAGCTCCCGCTCCCCAGTACATGTAATCCCACATACAGATCCCCCCCCGCACATTTTATACCTGACACAGCTCCCCCTCCCCAGTACATGTAATCCCACATACAGATCCCCCCCCGCACATTTAATACCTGACACAGCTCCCCCTTCCCAGCACATGTAATCCCACATACAGATCCCCCCCCCCGCACATTTAATACCTGACACAGCTCCCCCTTCCCAGCACATGTAATCCCACATACAGATCCCCCCCCGCACATTTAATACCTGACACAGCTCCCCCTCCCCAGTACATGTAATCCCACATACAGATCCCCCCCGCACATTTAATACTTGACACAGCTCCCCCTCCCCAGTACATGTAATCCCACATACAGATCCCCCCCGCACACTTAATACCTGACACAGCTCCCCCTCCCCAGTACATGTAATCCCACATACAGATCCCCCCCCGCACATTTAATACCTGACACAGCTCCCCCTCCCCAGTACATGTAATCCCACATACAGATCCCCCCCTGCACATTTAATACCTGACACAGCTCCCCCTCCCCAGTACATGTAATCCCACATACAGATCCCCCCCCGCACATTTAATACCTGACACAGCTCCCCCTTCCCCAGGACACATGTAATCCCACATACAGATCCCCCCCCCGCTCATTTAATCCCTCGCACAGCTCTCCCTCCCCAGTACATGTAATCCCACATACAGACCCCCCCCCCCGCACATTTAATACCTGAAACAGCTCCCCCTCCCCAGTACATGTAATCCCACATACAGATCCCCCCCCGCACATTTAATACCTGACACAGCTCCCCCTTCCCAGTACATGTAATCCCACATACAGATCCCCCCCTGCACATTTATTCCCCGACACAGGTCCCCCTTCCCAGTACATGTAATCCCACATACAGCTCCCCCCCAGGACATTTAATACCTGACACAGCTCCCCCTCCCTAGTACATGTAATCCCACATACAGATCCCCCCCGCACATTTAATACCTGACACAGCTCCCCCTTCCCAGTACATGTAATCCCACATACAGATCCCCCCCGCACATTTAATACCTGACACAGCTCCCCCTTCCCAGTACATGTAATCCCACATACAGATCACCCCCCCGCACATTTAATACCTGACACAGCTCCCCCTTCCCAGCACATGTAATCCCACATACAGATCCCCCCCCGCACATTTAATACCTGACACAGCTCCCCCTTCCAAGTACATGTAATCCTACATACAGATCCCCCCCCACACATTTAATACCTGACACAGCTCCCCCTTCCCAGCACATGTAATCCCACATACAGATCCCCCCCCACACATTTAATACCTGACACAGCTCCCCCTCCCCAGTACATGTAATCCCACATACAGATCCCCCCCGCACATTTAATACCTGACACAGCTCCCCCTTCCCAGCACATGTAATCCCACATACAGATCCCCCCCGCACATTTAATACCTGACACAGCTCCCCCTCCCCAGTACATGTAATCCCACATACAGATCCCCCCCCCGCACATTTAATACCTGACACAGCTCCCCCTCCCCAGTACATGTAATCCCACATACAGATCCCCCCCGCACATTTAATACCTGACACAGCTCCCCCTCCCCAGTACATGTAATCCCACATACAGATCCCCCCCCGCACATTTAATACCTGACACAGCTCCCCCTCCCCAGTACATGTAATCCCACATATAGATCCCCCCCCCGCACATTTAATACCTGACACAGCTCCCCCTCCCCAGTACATGTAATCCCACATACAGATCCCCCCCCACACATTTAATGCCTGACACAGCTCCCCCTCCCCAGTACATGTAATCCCACATACAGCTTCACTCCCCCCCACCCCCCCACATTTAATTCTTGACAAAGCGCACAACATCCCTCCCTCTTCCGACACCCCCTCTTTCCTACCTCTCTCTCTCCTTGTGCCAGTACTCCCGTCTCTTGCCCCTGCCATTGAGAGCCACCAAGAGCGTCAGCATGGGTCTCCTGTCCTCTGTGCCTTTACACGGCAGGAGAGACAGACATGTGGAGATGCATCGCCTAAATCCCGCCGCCGCGGCCAGCGACGCTATAGGAGGGAGGGGAACTCGTGGAGGTGGGCTATAAGGTAGTCCTAGTCCTGGCTGCCCCTCCCCATCTATGAATGTGGGTGGCGCAGCGCGCAATGAGAGGCGGGGATGGTCTACTCTAGTCAGTCAGGCCGGGAAAAGTGGGCTGGAGGTGGCGGAACTAGTTCCGCCTCCCAATACAACTGACGGAACACAGTTCCGGCCCGTTCCGGCCCACTTTAACCCCTGCATGTATCTAGGCTTACCATACATACCGTGTAACTGGGGCACACATGAAACACAGAATCTCTAGCTGAGTAATACCAGGTGAAATGCAAGTTTGAAGTCAGCCAGCGACAGAATCTGTGTGATTCATGTGTCCTGGTATAAAGGGATAGTTTGGCATGCCAGCATGTATCATACACCAACTGCATTCCTACTGTATATGATATACTGTATTTCATCTTCTCTTACCATGCCATTTCTCCACGTGATTTCTCCTGCTTTTATATTATAAAACTGGTCATCTTGTGATTCTTCAAAGGTGGTCACAGGCTTTATAACAAATTCATATGATGTGTTAGTTTTATATATAACCCAGTTTGCAACTGACCACTTAGAGGGCAGATCTCCTCTCTCATTGAAGGTCATCTCTTCTCCAGTGGGAACTGTGTAATGAAGGTTTCTCATAGAGAGCCGCTTTCATTAGGAGATAAAAAATGTCTATATAAGTAATGGCACAAACACAGTAAATGTTCTGTACATATACATCCACTTATAGCATAACTGTGGCCATAGATTTTATAGGGAATGAGAGAATGGGTCTATTTACTAAACATAGGAAGGAGATAAAGTGTATGGAGATAAAGTACCAACCAACCAACTGCTGTCATTTATCACACACAGCCTGTAACATGACAGATAGGAGCTGAGTCTCTGGTACTTTATCTCTCTCCAATGCTGTTATTTAGTTTAGTATGTGCCACATGCTGATCCTGGTAGTCCTGATATCTCTGAATAGCCCCATTTTCCCCTGACCAGGGATGGTGTGGTAGTCAGCAGTTTGCCCCTTTTGTATTTTGTCATCTTCTATGAATGACTGCACAGATACAGTAGAACATATTGTAATGATGATTTTTTTACCACTGTTCAGTCTGCTGTATAACTTAGTCTGCTGATTTAGTGGAAACAATGTGCTAGTTTCCGCCCAAAAAACACAATCTACTGTAGATGCTAGATCTTCTCCATATGCATATTGCTAGGTAATAAAGGGACCGTTTAATGTATTTCTTTGTAGAGGTTGTTGCTTAGTCAGACAACTTTCTTGATGTTTGTCTTTATATTTTCCACAGAACTAAGAAAAACTATTTGAATGTGACTGATGTAGGACTTGAGAGATTGACATGTTACCATGCCAGTGCCAAAAGTCAATGCCAAACAATTATCTCTCAATTTATTACATACATACAAATAAAGTATCTGGGGTCTTTACTGGGAATGTAACACACAGCAGCACATTGGGAACTTAATTCCAGTGCTCCAGCCAGTCGCTACTAGTATTTTTGAGTTCTTCAAGTACAGTACTTTCTGGATACAACAAATCTTCTACAGTATATATGGAAATTAAACCTACATATCCATTTCTAATGATACTGCTGTCAATTCAGATCTGATTGCAGTAGCAAATTTGTTAGTTAATGGGCAAAACATGTGGGTAATTCACACCTGATTGCTAGGTTGCGTTTTTGTGCAGCCTGCGTTCAGGTCTGAACTGCACATGCCTATGCACCGCAATACGCAGGCACATCACACAGGTACAAAGCAGATCGCTGCTCAACGATGGGTTTGTGCGAATAATCTATTCGCATGGGCAAACACAAGGAGATTGACAGGAAGTAGGTGTTTGTGGGTGGCAACTGACCTTTTTCAGGGAGTGTTTGGAAAAATACAGGCGTGTCAAAGCATTTGCAGGGAGGGTGTCTGACGTTAATTCCAGTCCCGAACAGGCTGAAGTGATCACATTGGCTGAGTAAGTCCTGGGCTGTGCAGAGACTGCATAAGATCTGTTTGTATAGCTCTGTTACACGTGCGTTTGCACACTTGCACAGCAAAAATACACTCCCCCTGTAGGCGGCGACTATCTGATCGCAGTGATGCAAAAATCTCCTGCTAGCGATCAGGTCTGAATTACCCCCCATGTGCACTGCAGGGGGCAGATATAACATGTGCATGGAGAGAGTTAGATTTGGGTGGGTTATATTGTTTCTGTGCAGGGTTAATACTGGCTGCTTTATCTTTACACTGCAATTTAGATTTCAGTTTGGACACGCCCCACCCAAATATAACTCTCTCAGCACATGTTACATCTCCCCCACCTGCACTGCACATGGTTTTGCCATTAGCTAACAAATTTGCTGCTGTGATCAGATCTGAATGAGGGTCACTGTCCTTTAGTTGTGTCTGAACATGCTACTGTGTATCTGCCAATTACTGCTAATGATCTCTTTGACTTATCTGTCCTCTCCAGTCCTGGCTTTACACTGATGACTTATCTTCCTGAGATGCTGCCTCAGACATAGATTGTTTCCCATCTGCTCTTCCCACCACCCATGACCATATGTAGATCACTCCTTGACTTCCAACCACATTACCTAATTAGTTTGTCTATGCCTCCTGATATAATATACTCCCCTCTTCTTTGTCACATTAGCTGCTTACCTGGGGGACTATGACATGTGCAGCACAGCAGAAAAGACAACATGCAGGGATAAGTAACATGTTTATACTGGGTGCGGTATGATATACTGACAGCGGCAACCCACCTGTTGGTATATAAGCAGTGAGGCATCCTGTGTTTGCTGTTCTTGCTGCACTTTGGGCCCGGTAGTGAGATTACTCACAACAGGTTCTATTCCCACTCTGTAGGTGGCATGGAACCAACAACTGAGTGTGAATTAGAGGAGGTGTAGGGATTCTGACCGCTGGTAAAATGTCAGAGGTTTAGATTCCGGCGTCAGTCTCCTGAACACCGGGATCCTGACCACCAGCATTATGAGTATATCCTGTTTATACTCTATACCCTGAAAATAAACAGGACCATTACAGACTGATGAGTCTGCAGAACCACTGACTGGATAATGATCTATAATTATGCCATCATCCAATCGATTTGAGCCCAACATCATGGCAATAGTGTTGGCAAATCAAATTCAAGAACTCAATATGGACAATTCTCTCTTCACTCTCTTACATACACACAACTTACTGTTTGCTTTAATTCAAAAGATTTAGCTTTATTTTTATGCAGATTCATTCTGTTCAGAGCATGAGCCAGAGCATATACTGACATGTATGTATAGTGGGGCTTCGATTGTGCAACACCATAAATTGTCTCTGGAAGATGCTTTTTGCCACTGCAATTATGTCCAGAAAACTGATACATAAGCTGATAAACAGTATTTTTGAAAATGTTTTGTGAAAGACATTTATAAAACAGGAGCCAAATTTCTTCCAGTATTGGGTCATTCGGTCTTTCAAATGGGTTTGCATTGTTAATAAAATTATTAATGTTGGGGAATTTTTTTGGTGGCAATATAAAAATTAAGCTACAATTTATGGGTGGGAAGTAGATACCATCCATATATTTTACATTAGTCCATGTGTCACTGAGGATTACTGTGACATCTTCATTAATAGCTTCATTCTCATAAAAAAAATGAAAAAAATGTATGGAACCAACACCACACATTACTAGAATTCTAGCTGTAAATTGTTTCATCTCCTGAAATTTCTTTCTATTATCGTCTATATTAGTGGAAACTTTAATGATAAACTCAATGCAGATCCCATGCTTGCTCATCAGTTTCCTCAGTTCTAGTAATTCCATGTCCCCACTACCATCACTTGATGTAATGACTCCCACCCAGTTCCAACCAAAATGTAGCAGACACTTAACAATAGCTGCATAACGGTCCTGATCATCTGGGACAATCCGTGAAAAAGTTGGATATAATAGTCTGTCATTTAGGACAGGATCAGTGGCTCCAAAATTGATCTATGGAAATAAAGTATACTGTTAGAAGTAGTAGATTAGTATAATAGCAGTAAAAAATGTTATCACTGAGGTGATTAGCAGTATTTTAACATAGTACAGTATTTTGTGAATTTGAGAACAGTATTTCCAGCCAGTTGCTTCTAGTATACTTGAGCTTTTGGAACAACCCCTGCTCTCCAACTATTATTTGCTGCAGTCAATATCCTACACATGGTAAATACATAACGAATGAAGTATATGTATCCAGTTCTGGTAATATTTCCTGCCCATTGGATTGTGTGTGAACCTGCTACTACTTACTTGAAAATTACTGTTTTTGGCCCAGAACTCTTTGAATACTCTAGTATCTGCAATCCTGACCTTACACTGTTTCTGGACTTGTTTTCACTAGATTCCTGGCCCAAACCCAGAATGTTTCTCATTTGCTCAGCTCTCCTGACTATGGGGGTCATTCCAAGTTGTTCGCTCGTTATTTTTTTCTCGCAATGGAGCGATTAGTCGCTGATGCGCATGCGCAATGTCCGCAGTGCGACTGCGCCAAGTAAATTTGCTATGCAGTTAGGTATTTTACTCACGGCATTACGAGGTTTTTTCTTCATTCTGGTGATTGTAGTGTGATTGTCAGGAAGTTGGTGTTTCTGGGCGGAAACTGGCCGTTTTATGGGTGTGTGTGAAAAAACGCTGCCGTTTCTGGGAAAAACGCGGGAGTGGCTGGAGAAACGGAGGAGTGTCTGGGCGAACGCTGGGTGTGTTTGTGACGTCAAACCAGGAACGACACTGACTGAATTGATCGCAGATGCCGAGTAAGTCTGGAGCTATTCAGAAACTGCTAAGAAGTGTCTATTCGCAATTCTGCTAATCTTTCGTTCGCAATTTTGATAAGCTAAGATTCACTCCCAGTAGGCGGCGGCTTAGCGTGTGCAAAGCTGCTAAAAGCAGCTTGCGAGCGAACAACTCGGAATGACCCCCTATGCCTCTGTCTCCTGAATTCATATATTGTATTTAATTCATCCCTTGTTTGTTTCATCTGGTGCTTTCCTGGAGGATTATGTCCTGTGTAGCACAGCAGCAAATTCTATATGCATTACAGAGATCAGTGGTGAAAATCTGTGTTACTGTATGTCTAGACTATATACTGTACCATAAATACAAGCAGTGCCAAACACTGCCGAGTCAGCAGAAACATTAACGTGAACTGTGATTCATAACTATGCCACCAGCTAATTGATGTGAGCGTGACACAAAGGCACATGAGGTGGTGAGTCAAATTCAGATACTGACGTGTTGCTCCAGCAGTGAAGAGAGAGATTAGGCTGCTAAACATGTATTTTGTGGAGACTGAAGACTTTTCAAGAACTTAAAAACATCTATCAACCTTATTTTAGACCAGGGATGGGGAACCTTCAGCCCTCCAGCTGTTGTTAAACCTACATCATAATAATAATGATTTAAACATGTCTGTTGAGACAAACTTTTGTGCTTTATGGGAGTGACAGATCAGTGGAGGAATATACAGATGTGTCCATTATACACCTTTCCAATATCCAGTCATGAATGGCACAGTTTAGCATGCCATGGACTCAGAGATTTAGCTATGTTTTGTGATTCTTCTTTATTGGCTTCTTTAACATACTACTTTATACATATTATTATGGCATACAAAAATTCTAAAATCCATCCAATCACTACTCGTAGAAAAAAGCTTAGCTGTGCTATACATGACGTTCCAAATGTAGCAAAATATATAAGGTGAAAGTGATCACATCTGTAGCACAGAGTTCTGTACGGCAAGTGCTCTTCTTGAGACTGTGAGTGAAATGATCCAACCTTATGTAGTCAGTAGAGGACAGGTACACACACCATTTCCATTTCGGAGAAGTCTGGTCAGAAGTGGTCTTCATGGATGAATTGGGGCCAAAAAGTTATACCTTTGATGTGGAAACGATGCAATCAGCTTCACTATTTATGAAAACATAGGAACTGGGGTACAGAAAAATGGCAGCAGGCGCTCTAGACTGATGATTCAAATGTTGAAATATTTGGCAGTAACAGAAGGCAGATTGTTCACCAAAGGGCTGGAGATCAGTACAATAATGAGTGTCAGAAAAAACAATTTGTGTTCCCTAATGCACACTGAGTGAGAAATAACACAACATAATAATCAGATAATACAGAGATCTTAGTTGCGTATATCTGCAGATATAGGGTTAAGCCCCCAGGCTGTTTGGCAAGGCATCTCCATCACTGGGGGTCCCTAATACTAGGTGTGGGTTCAGGGTGCAGGACCACATCACGTCGGCACAGGTCGGATACCCCAGGTCAGCACACAGATGAAAGTTACTAAGGGTTAATAAGAAGCACATAAGTGCTATATAAGTGAAGTGCGATTAAATAATACAAAAATATATACAAAGTGATAGGGAAAATCATAAGTTTTAATAAAGTGTTAGGGTGTGCCGACCTGAAGCCGCCCAGCCATACCGACACAGGGCCACTGCACCCCACACCCACCCCATAAATAATTACATATATGTCTGGGTCTAATAGCCCAGTGTAAGGCCACATGATAATGGCTCATACAGAATCTGAGAGCCAGCTTACCTGGAGACACCCCTAACTTCTCCAATGGCACTCAGGAGTCAGCAATCCCTCCTAATGCTGACCCATCCATGCCTCTCTAAATACAATGCACAAAATGGCAAGCTGCTCAATCAGATTGTGATGTCACTCAGGTGCTAAAAGGGGAGGGGTAATTCTGTCTGTTATGACCGCAGATTGTGCACTGAAAGGAGCAGAGCTCGGATCAGTACTGCTGTCAGACAGATGAGAGAGTGAGAAATAAGAAATAGAGTGAATGAATTATTAGTTGGATTAAATTGAATTAAATAGAGAAGTATAGGCTTAACTGTGTATAAAACATATCACAAACATTCTAACACCAAAATTTATTTATTTTCAAAAGGTTTTTTTTCAAAAAAAGTGGTTTTGAGGGTTGTCAAAAACCACACTTTGTATATAAAGTCAGATCAATACTAAGATTCTGAAATAAGAGCAAAAATTATTGTGTCTCATCAGACTGCATGTAGCTCTCATGGATCTTACACATTTAAATGCAGGTATGAGTGTGTGTGTTCTGACAATTACTGCACGTGCAGGTGTACTAAATCACATATGGTATTAATTATCCTTTATTTTTATTTATATATATATGGTGCAACAAGGGTTCCGCAGCGCCCAATTACAGAGTACATAAATAATCAAACAGGAAAAACAGCAACTTACAGTTGATGACAGTATAGGACAAGTACAAGGTAAACAAACATAGTTACATGACACTGGAATAAGTATCAGGTGGCAGAAGACTGCTGGATGTGGTACAGTTGAAGATTATTAAAGTAAGACAAAGGATAAGCACATGAGGGAAGAGGGCCCTGCTCGTGAGAGCTTACAATCTAAAGGGGAGGGGTAGACAGACAGGGGTGACACAGATGGGGTACATAGAGAACGTGGAACAGAGGGTTAGGATGAGATTTGGCTGGGTTTCGTGAAGAAGTGGGTCTTGAGAGCCCATTTGAAGTTTTGTAGAGAGGTGGAGAGTCTGAGGGGGAGAGGTAGAGAATTCCAGAGAACTGGAGCAGCACATGAAAAATCTTGGAGGTAGGAGTGGGAGGAAGTAATCCGTAGGCAGGAGAGTCAGCATGCATTAGCAGAGCGAAGAGGACGGGTGGGAGTGTAAAGGGAGATAAGATCAGAGATGTAGATGGGAGAGGAGTGGGTGAGGGCTTTGTAAGTGAGTGTGAGAAGCTTGAAATGGATTCTGAAAGGGAAGGGGAGCCAGTGAAGGTCTAGTAAGAGAAGAGAGGTAGACGTAGTGCGTTTGGTGAGGAAAATGAG
Organism: Pseudophryne corroboree; assembly: GCF_028390025.1. Taxonomy (NCBI): domain Eukaryota; kingdom Metazoa; phylum Chordata; class Amphibia; order Anura; family Myobatrachidae; genus Pseudophryne; species Pseudophryne corroboree. The sequence goes on along the minus strand of NC_086444.1, from coordinate 1,235,442,052 downwards.
CCGGGCAGCAGCATTGAGGATAGATTGGAGTGGAGAGAGGTGTTTGTCAGGAATGCCAGTCAGGAGGAGATTACAGTAGTCCAGTCTGGAGATGACCAGTGAGTGGATAAGAGTCTTAGTAGCATCCTGGGTCAGAAAGGGTCTGATCCTGGAACTATTTTTTAGATGAAAATGGCAGGTTTGTGAGAGGTGCTGGATGTGTGGTTTGAAGGAGAGGGAGGAGTCAAGGATTACTCCAAGACAGCGCACATAGGAGCTAGAGGAGATAGTAGTGCCATCAATAGATAGTGAGATTGTAGGAGGTGAGGTAATGTGGGAGGGAGGGAAGATGATCAGCTCGGTCTTAGACATGTTAAGTTTAAAAAAGCGCTTGGACATCCAGGAAGAGGTAGCAGAGAGACAGTTGGAGATACGAGAGAGGAGAGCAGGGGAGAGGTCTGGAGAGGAAAGATAGATTTGGGTTTCATCAGCATAGAGATGATATTGGAAACCAATAGAACTAATGAGCTTACCTAGTGAGGATGTATAGAGAGAGAAGAGAAGAGGACCAAGGACAGAACCTTGGGGTACACCTACAGTTAGTGGAAGTGAGGGGGAGGTGGAGTCATGAGAGGAGACAGAGAATGAACGGTCAGAGAGGTAGGAAGACAGCCAAGAGAGGGCAGTGTCACGCAGACCAATGGAGTGAAGGATTTGCAGTAGGAGAGGATGGTCCACAGTGTCAAAAGCAGCAGAGAGATCAAGTAGAATAAGTAGAGAGTAGTGTCCCTTAGATTTAGCAGCATGGAGGTCATTGCATAATTTTGTAAGGGCAGTTTCAGTGGAGTGTAGAGGATGGAAGCCCGACTGGAATGGGTCAAGTAGTGAGTGTGAGGAAAGAAAGGAAATAAGGCGGATGTAGACAATATGCTCAAGGAGTTTGGAGGCAAAAGGTAGGAGAGAGATGGGTCAGTAGTTGGAGAGAGTGTTTGGATCAAGGGTAGGTTTTTTAAGAATAGGAGAGATTAGTGCATGCTAGAAGGCAGAGGGGAAAGTGCCTGATGAGAGGGAGAGATTGAGAAGGTGGGAAAGATGGGAACAAGCAGAAGGAGAGAGGTAGCAGAGTAGGCGGGAGGGGATAGGGTCAAGTGGGGAGGTGGTGAGGGGACAGGAATGAATGAGGGCCATGACTTCCTCTCCAGATGCATGGGAGAAAGATGTCAGAGTTGGTGGGAGGGATGGGGAGGGGTGGTAAGGGATGGGAGAAAGCTGTTTACTGATGGTCTAGTGTGATGTGATGTCCTTGCGTATGGAGTCAATTTTGGATGTGAAGTAAGTGGCAATGTCCAGAGCAGAGAGTGATGAAGGGAGATGAGGTGGAGGTGGGCAGAGGAGTGAGTTGAGAGTGGCAAAGAGGCGCCGGGTGTTGGAAGACTGGGAGGAGATGAGGTTCTTGAAGTATGACTGTTTAGCAAGAGAAAGGGCAGCACTGAAGGATGAGAGCATAAGTTTGAAATGGAGGAAGTCTGCCTTAGAGCGTGATACCTCCAGTGTCGCTAAGCAGTACGTGAGCATTTTTGCAGATATCTGGTGCATTTGGTGTGCCAGGGTTGAGGTGTTAATTTGCGAGGGTGAATAGTGGTTGGTGGAGCAACAGAGTCAAGAGCAGAAGTAAGGGATGCATTGTATATGGAAGTGGCTTGTTCAGGGCATGAGAGAAAGAGAGAGAATAGGAGAGAGAAGTGAGTCAAACAGGGAGGAAAAGAATGTGGTGTCAATAGCCTCAATGTTACACTTAGTGATGGAAGCCTTGGGAGGTAGAGATGGGGAAGTCGAGAGAGATAGGTATATCTCATGAGCTCACACAGAATATATGCTGCAGACATAAAGAGAATATATTGACTGTAGACAGTCACACTCAAAGTTTAGAGAGAAGAGAGTACCCACTTCTGTTGTCTGTCTGGGCCTGGATCCAGAGCATAAATGCGCCGGTTCCAGAGCTTTTCCAGATGAGAGAGTTTTGGAAAATTACATAAAAGGAGCGAGTCCCGAAATAATGAGAAAAAATTAAAAAGTAGGGCTTTGGTGGTCCAATCCTACCCACCAGGCCTGAAGGATGTACAAGCACTTCTACTGTCTGTTGTGACTGCAAATTGTACACTGAAAGGAGCGAAGCTCAAATCAGTACTGCTGTCAGCCAGATGAGAGAGTGAGAAATAAATATATATATTTATTTAATACATTTTCATGTGTTAGAGATTTTTAGAGTGCAAAATCCATTATATCCCATAAGGCAAATCCCATATGCTCACACAGAAAATTGTCCTCGCATATTCTACATTAAAAGTGTGAAAATTATCATATATACAGTATGTCATCACATATTCTACATCAACTGTGTCAATTTCTGGTCCATTGGATTCACCGTTTGAAAATAGGCAAAAATCATATAAAAAATGTCATATAATAATTATCTGGTCAAATCACTTCTTCAAAGTGTCTGTGCATCCTGATATAAATGTGTCAGCTAGGCAGGGAAACATTATCCAGCATTAATACAGAGTAGTAAATTCATGTATGTAAGCAGAGCTGCAGTCACCATTGCTTGTTAGCTAAGTTATAGAAACATTGTTGATACAAGATAACAAATTAGTATCAATATAGATAGGACTGCCATTGCTGTGATACAGAGTGGCAATTTCATGTGCATAAAAACAGAGCTGCAGTCACCATTACTTGTTAACCAATAATAGAAGAGACATTAACATTGATAATGCAAGGTAACGGCTTGATATCAGTATGGATGGGACTGCAGTTGCTGATAACTATCTTTATGTAAGCTGAGACACATACGAGAGGGGAGGCGAGGAGGCTGAGACTGAAATGTGAGGGAGAAGGGGGGATTTATAGGAGATGGTATACTGAGCCTTGATCGCATGGATGCTTGTCATCTAAATGGAGCCGTGTGTGGCACACACTGATCAGCTGTGCTACCGTGTCTCCCCTGCATCTCCCTGCTCGTGCTCCCTGTCCCGGTCTCTGTAGCGCGGCCACCCGTTTCGAAAGGGGGCGTGGCCGCGATGACGTCACATGATGATGTCGGTCCCGACGTACGTTTCACCGCTGTTTGGGAGCACCACCAATAGTTAACCGCTGTGAATTGATAAGAAATATCAGCAGTATTTACATTGGTTCTGTGATTATTCTTGATTTGCATATATATGAGTAGTTAATGCGGAACTGCACATTTACATTACTTAGGAGTATCCAGGTGCCTTATCCATCAAGCAACCGCCCGTGTCCATTGACTGCAGCAGGCGGGCACACGGACATATCCCGCACCCTTCATCTGTGAGGTCCGGTCCTGTATTGAAAGGGATTATTTATCATGTTATGAACTTTTAACAGTCCAGTTATGGATGAAGTTTTTATGTGGATTGATTAAAATACACCGTATTTATACCTACCATGTCTGAGAACAAATATACCTTTACACGCATGCGGGAATGAAATATGATGTGTTACTCCATTTGAGAACATAAGCAGTTTGATGTGGTGCTGATTGAAAGAAACCTTTTTGTGCATGCGGGATAGAAATGTGATGCAAGTAGAAGGATTTAATTCTGAACACTTGAAGGAAGTTGCATACGGAGGCCTCTGGACAGTGGACACACTGGGGATTATCCGGAAGGGGAAGAAGTTGGATCTGTGAACTTATACATTGTATTTAGATCCATTTGAAAGACCGTAGTCTTTTCTTGGTACTGTAGAAAGATGTTTATACTTGTTTGCACCTCACAGTGCAGGTTTTTCTAAGTTGTTGGATATTGCATGTTTTTTAAGGAATAGGTGTTGGCCTTTTTTTAATAAACCAGCAGCTGGAGAGGTAGAAATAGGAGCATACGGTGAGGACAAAAAACCCTTTTTGACACAGAAGATCTTTTTAGTGCCTCAAGATGTGTGGAACAACCTCCCTGCAGAGTTCCTTCGAAAACTGTGTGCAAGTGTACCTAGAAGAATGAATAATGCTTTGAAGGCAAAGGATGGTTACATCAAATATTGGTTTGATTTCGATTTCTCACCGTTCATTCAATTTGCATTTATTTAATTAATAAAAATAAACTATTACCTCTGTCTATTTTTGAAAGCATATTTTTGAAAGCATTTTTACATTGCAGTTATTTTTTCACACCTGCCTAAAACATTTGCACAGTGCTGTGTTTTCTTCTTGATATCACCTAGTTATAATTTCTTCAGATGTACTTCAAATTCATCTTCTAGTTTACTGCATTAAAAAGACTGAAGTGAGGAAGCTGTGACACGCTGAAGTGACCGTAAGCGGAAGTTACGCATACAAGCGAGAGCACACATGGGCAGAGCAGAAGCTGGGTGCTGTGTACCGGGGTAAAGGCACTAAGAGTTGAGTGACAGAGTGGGTTGGGGGCTGGGTGCCGGAAGTAAGCCACTGAGAGTGGGGAGCTAGAGCGGGAACAGGAATTGGAGCCATAGCCAGGTGCTGGTTGCCAGGGGTAAGGTGCCATGAGCAGGGAGCCAGAGCAGTATGGTAGCCAGACCCACATGCCTTGGGTATGGCAATGAGAGCAGTCAGCTTGAAGCGGGATGAGAGCTGGGACCCCAGAGAGGGACGGAGAGACAAGGAGCCGGTAGTGGGACAAAGGAGCTGGTAGCTAGCTTAGGGCAGAGTCTGCATAGGAGAGGCAGAGATCAGTGAGAGGGTGCAGTTGCAGGAGTTCCATATTCACCCTGGCACGCAAGTATCATTACTGCTGTACTATTTAAAGTTCCTGTTACACATTATTGTATAGAGGAGGGATTGTAGTGTAGTGTCTTAGGTCTCTACATATAAGAAGGGTTATATATCGACATAAGGTTAATTACATATTAGTGGAAGTTAGGTAACCCATTTCAGAATGAGTGGGAAAAAGATTGATGATCTCACTGAGTGCATATCTTGTCGGATGTATGCATACATGGAACAACTGTTCCAGGGTTAGAACCTCTGCACGACATGTGGGCAAATGGTCTCTTTGGAAGACCAGATACCTTATCTAAAGCTTACCATTGCAACAATAAGGGAGATTGCCAATCTTGAGTAAAGTATGCAGCTCCCTTTGGATGCATTATGCGTGCAGGGTGGACCTGAGGTAGAGGATGAGGAACAGGTAGGTAGTTGGGTTACAGTTATTAGGGGTAGAGGTGGGAGAAAGAGGCAGGCCAGCGCTGAGCTGACAAATCCCAGCAGATCTGCCCAACTGGATGTAGCTACTGTGAATGGCAGTGCAGATTTGGTGGAGCGGACAGAGATGGTTTCCTTTAGCAACCAGAGGAATGGTCACTCCGGCACAGAGGGGAAAGATGTCAGCAAGGTTCTTAGTCAGATTATGGTGGTAGGGGTTCAATCATTAGAAAGGTAGCTAGGGCAATCTGCTACTGGGACCGCAATCATCGTACAGTATGTTGTCTTCTGGGTGCTCAGTTACGACACATTGCAGATCGGGTACACAGATTGTTTTGAGGTGCTGGGAAGGACCAGGTGGTCTTGGTGCATGTTGGCACTAATGACAAAGTTTATGGTAGTTGGGATGTTCTTAAAAATTATTATAGAGACCTAAGGCAAGGACATCTCTGGTAATTTTCTATGAAATATTACCTGTGCCACGTGCTAGCTCAGGGAGATAGAGGGAGATTAAGGAGGTAAATGTGTGGCTAAGAGATTGGTGTAGGAAGAAGTGTTTTGTTTTCCTGGAACATTGGGCAAGCTTCTTGGTTATGCACCATCTTTTTTTTCATGATGGATTGCACCTGATTAAGGAGGGGGCAGCAGTGCTGGGGGGAAGGATGGTTAGTAAGTTGTAGATCTTAAACTAGGTATCTGAGGGGAAAGATTAGAAAGATGTAATGGGACAATCTGAGAGGGCAGAAAAGCGTGATCTATAAAGTATAATGGGGGTGGAGAGGGGGGAGGAGAAAAATTGTCAGAAATGGCAAATCAAGGAAAACTCAAGTAACTAAAGTAACAATATCAACAATAAAACATACAGATCAGGGAATTTCTAAACTAAAGTGTTCAGTATGCTTGCAAATGCAAGAAGCCTAACTAGTAAAATAACAGAATTAGAAATGATTGCACTAAATGAACAATATGATATCATAGGCATTATGGAGACATGGTGGGATGATTCTCACAATTGGGCAGTAAACTTGCAGGTTTTACTCTCTTTAGGAGAGACAGGGCTAACAAAAAGGGAGGAGGTGTATTTCTTTATGTTAAACCATTTGTAAAACCGTATGTAAAGAAGGTTATTTACAAGGGGATTGGTGATGATGTAGAGTCGCTTTGGGTCGAAATTTCTAGTGCAGTGTAAAGATACAGATGGAGCCATACTAACCCTGTCTCCATCTGTGCCTGGGCGCGCACGTGTCCATGATGCGCACGCGCCCCATTCACTTTAATGGAAGTGTCTCTGTGCGCTCCCAGCATGACTAGGCGGATGGTTCGCTTAGTCATGCGAGAACGCTGGAATGCGATGGAGCCGCATCAGATGAGCGCGGCTCCAACTGTACAAAAAAGTTACTAATAGGGACATGCTACAAACTACCGGATATTAGTGTGAATGAGGAATTACATCTCTTGCAGCAAATCAAAAATGCTGCAGGACTGGGGGAGGTCCTAATCATTAGGGATTATTACTATCTGGATATAAATTGTAAAACCAAATCAGATGACACAGCCAGGGAAAACAAGTTCCTAACTATGCTCAAAGATCATTATTTGTCTCAAGTAATCTAGGAACCAACTAGACTAAGGACTATACTGGATCTGGTACTAACTAATAATGTGGCGATAATATCAAGTACTAAAGTAGGGGAGACCTTGGGAAAAAGCGATCATAATACAGAATGGTTACATTTGATAATAGTTTCAAAAACAACTCTATAAGGGCACAAATAAGATCTTAAACTTTAGAAAAGCAAAATTCAAAATGCTGAATCATACACTAAAGGACATTAATTGGAAAACGTTGGGGGTAATTCAGAGTTGATCGCAGCAGCAAATCTGTTAGCAGATGGGCAAAACCATGGGGGTAATTCCGAGTTGATCGCTAGCTGAAAATGTTTGCTGCGCTGTGATTAAGTAAAAAAAAATGGCACTTCTACGCATGCGTATGCGGTGCAGTGCACACGCGCAAAGTACTTTCACAACGGCCGATGTAGTTTCACACAAGGTCTAGAGAAGCTTTTCAGTCGCAATGGCTGTCGCAGAGTGATTGACATGAAGTGGGCGTTTCAGGTTGTCAACTGACCACTTTCAGCTAGTGTTCGGAAAAACGCAGGCGTGCCAGGAAAAACGCAGGCGTGGCTGGGAGAACGCAGGGTGTGTTTGTGATGTAAAATCCGGAACTGAATGGTCTGAAGTGTTCGCAAGCGCTGAGTAGGTCTGAAGCTACTCAGAAACTGCACAATATTTTTTTGTAGCCGTTCTGCGATGCATTCATTCGGAATTCTGCTAAGCTAAGATACACTCCCAGAGGGCGGTGGCTTAGCATTTGCACAGCTGCTAAAAACTGCTAGCGAGCGAACAACTCGGAATGACCCTCCATGTGCACTGCAGGTGTGGCAGATATAACATTTGCAGAGAGAGTTTGATTTGGGTGGGTTATTTTGTTTCTGTGCAGGTAAATACTGACTGTTTTTTTATACACTGTGATTTATATTTCAGTTTAACACCCCTCACCTAAATCTAACTCTCTGTACACATGTTATATATGCCCCCTCTGCAATGCACATGGTTTTGCTCTACTGCTAATAAATTTGCTGCTGCGATCAACTCTGAAATAGGCCCTTTGTTTCATTGTAAGAATCCAGATGAAATGTGGGAGGCTTTCAAAACTTTACTGAATAAGAACATTCAAAAGTTCATTCCCATGTGCAGCAAACTTAGGAGTAGTAAATTCAAACCAATGTGGCTTTATAAAAAGGTTAAGGAACAAATAGATTAATAGAGGCGTGCATTCAAATCGTTTAAATCCGCCGGGAAGGCAGAATCATTCCAATACTACAAAGAATGTAACAAAAAATGCAAAAAAGAAATCAGAGCTGCTAAAATTGAAAACAATTAAAGTACTGTATACAAACAGTAAAAGGTTAAAAAAGGGAACATAGGACCATTACAGGGTGAGTTGGGTGTCTTGATTAGCGAGGACAAAGAAAAAGCAGAATTATTTCACTTTTTTGTCATCAGTATTTACTAGAGAGGTTCAGTTTGTTGGAGTAATGCACAACAAAAGCCATGATAAGGTCCCGTTGCAAAGTGCTTGGTTAAATGAGTAAGTAGTCCAGGAGAGTAAGTAAGTAAAATTAACATAAATACATTTCTGGGTCCCGATGGTCTTCATGCAGTGATTCTTATGGAGCTTCACTCAGAATTAGCAAAGCCTTTATATTTGATTTTCTATGATTTAATTAAATCAGGCTTGGTACGGAAGGGCTGGTGTATAGCGGAGGTAGTCCCAATATCTAAAAAGGGAACTAAAACTCATCCCGGAAATTATATACTTGTACGTTGGACATATATAGTCAGGAAAATATTGGAAGTTACTGTATAATAAGGGATAGCATACAGGAGTTCTAGGAGAATTCCAAGGTTATTAATAGGAACCATCACGGTTTTGTGAGGAATAGGTCTTGTCAGACTAACTTAATTAGTGTCTATGAAAAGTGAGTGATAATGTAGATCAGGGAAAAGCAGTGGATGTATTCTATTTAGACTTTACTAAAGCCTTCAGCACAGTGCCACACATGAGACTGATTTCCAGACTAAGAGATCTTGGTTTAGGAAACACTATTTGTACTTGGGTAAATAACTGGCTGGGTAATAGAGAGCAGCACGTGGTGGTAAATGGGATGATTTCCAACTGGGTCTCAGTACTCAGTGGAATATCACAAGGGTCTGTACTTGGGCCACTACTGTTTTACATATTTAGTAATGACCTAGGTGTGGGTCTGGAAAGCACTGTGTCTATTTTTGCAGATGATACTAAACAGTGCAAAGAAATTAATTCAGACAAAGATGTTGAGTCTCCCAAGTACAATTTATTTAAACTGGAAGTGTGGGCAGATAAATGGAGAATGAGGTTCAATATAGGATAATGTAAAGTAATGCACTTGGTGACAAAATATAATCATGCATCCTATAAACTGAATAGGGAAGAGGTAGGGGAAATGGAGGTTGAAAAAGAATTGGGGGTACTCATTGTTAGCATGTATAAAACTGGAATTGAGACAAGGGAAGAGAGTGTAATCCTGATACTGTATAAAACATTGGTAAGGCCACACCTTGCATATTGGGGGTCAATCAGACCTGATCACTCTCTAGGGGTTTCTAGCACTGCTGTGAGCAGATAGTTGCCGCCCATAGGGAGAGTGTATTTTTGCTTTGCAGTTTATGAGTTGCCCAGGACTTACTCAGCCACTGCAATCACTTCAGCCTGTCCGGGGCTGAAATTGACGTCAGACACCCGCCCTGAAAATGCTTGGACACACCTGTGTTTTTCCAAACAGTCCCAGAAATCGGTCAGTTGACACCCACAAACACCTTCTTCCTGTCAATCTCCTTGCGATCGGCTGTGCGTATGGATTCTTCGTACAATCCATCACCCAGCAAAGGGCTGCTCTGTACTCGTATGATGCGCCTGCACATTGCGGTGCATGCACATGCGCAGTTTTGACCTGATCGCAGCGCAGCAAAAAATCCTAGCGTGTGATCAGGTCTGAATGACCCCTATTGTGTACAGTTCTGGGGCTATACTATAAAAAAGATATCTTGGAACTTGAAAAGGTTCAGAGGCGAGCCACCAAATTGATTAAGGGGTTAGAGGCACTGGAATATGAGTAAAGGCTTGCTGGGTTAGATATGTTTACACTCGAAAAGAGGCTTCTAAGAGGAGACATTCTTAATATTTACAAATTTATAGCGGGACAATACAAAGAGCTATCAAGGCGATTTAAAAAAAAAATCTGGACACTGAACTCGCGGTCACTCTCTGAGGTTAGAGGAAAGAAAATGCCATACCCAACACAGGAAAGGATTCTTCACAGTAAGTGCAGTAAGGATTTGGAATTCTCTGCCAGAGAAGGTAGTATTAGTGGACTTAGTCAATATGTTAAAAATGGATTAGATAAATTCCTATCCAAAAGAAATATCCTAAGATATAGCATTTAAAAAAGAACATGTTTTAGAAATATTGTGAATTATAGTTGTTAGTTAAACTTATTAACATAGAGGGGCATGGCCTGACCGAGATAGTGGACAGCTGCCTTTCCTCTGAGCTGTCCCTTCCTTAGCTCTCAAAGTGCCCTTTTGCATATTTTCTCACCACTCTTTGATTCCCTTTCTGGGACTCAGCTACCTCCTGCCGCCTACGGGGCTCTGTGGGGCACGCTGCGATGCCGCGAGATGCTGTGACAGGTCTCGGCGAGTTGCGGCCTGCCACGCCGGTGAAGCCGGGGCCTCGATTATTTCATCTGACCGGCGGCTGAGCTCCACAGTGGAAACAGCAGGTATTAGGAGCCGCGGAAGCCGCTCCTGCTCTGAACGTCCACTGCACAGCTCCGGCCTTTCCTCCCTGGACCCGCAAGTCTCCTGGATCATATCAAGTAGCCTCCCTCTCTGTGCTACAAAGGAGGTGAGGACTACATTACATACCGCGGCCTGTACGCTATACATTATAATTGCGTTGCCCATTTTCTGAGTCTCTCATCAGAACACTATCTCCCTGTCCATTTTCAATAGCCTAGACCACAGCATTGATTTACTTTTTGGAGGAGCCTCTGCAAATATCATTATACTTCATTATAATTTGGCTGGACTCTCACTTCTTCTCTCTGTGCAATTATCTCTTCTGTTACTTCCCTATACACCCGGTCTGTAGCTACCTGTGGATCCCGCCATCTTCCACAGCATCCCCGCTTTGCCTGTGATCTCCATGACCATATAATTGATCTACTGACTGTTTCCCCTGAAGTTCTACATATTTGTCAAGGGTTCCTGCAGTGCTGCTGGTCAGGCTGCTGCCTTGCACCTTAATACTAGCTGTGAGATTTGCATATGATTCAAGGGGCTCTATCACAGGAAAATTTCTCTATCTGAGCTGAAATGTGATTTTGTTTATACAATGTGCTGATAGCCTTCCACACAGGCCTCATCTCAGTCGTTTCTATAGGAACATTTTAATATTTTGATATCAACACCTTTCTTGTCTCTCCAAAGCTTTTTGTCTCAGTTATTGCTTATATGGAAAAATATCTTACACCATCTGCATCTACGCAGCCTCTTCAACAACGTCAGGAAAAAAGGATGGCGGATCCCACCATGTCTTCTGACTCTACGATTATGGCACTGTCACCCGCTGCCAAAAAATTAGTGGTTCCTCAGGACTCGTATGTTACCTATAATGATGTGGTGGAAGCTATTAAAGCAACCATGGGCCCACTACTGTCACAAGCGGTCTCAGATATAACTTCTCAATTACAGCGCCTCACTCATCGTGTTGCCGAGACTGAACATAGAGTCGGCAATCAGTTCCAGGATGTTTCTCGACTTACCCAAGTAGTTCCCAAGTTGGAGAAAGACAATTATCATCTCTGTAATCAGGTAGACGACCTTGAAAATCGGGCCAGGATAAATAACATCCATCTCATAGGGCTCCCGGAATTGGTCAAAGGACCAGCTCTAGCCCACTTTGTGAGCAACACTCTCCCGACCCTCTTAGGGATTGAAACTGAATGCCGTGACCTCATCATTGAGAGAGTACACAGAGTGGGTCACCTCTCTTCAACTGCTTCTAATCGCCCTCGAGTTGTTCTATTCCGTTGGCTCAACTATTTACATAAACAGTTGTTATGGTCCGCCTCCCGCAATAAGAAGTTCATTGCACGGGAATCATCAAAATTATACCTCTTTCAAGATTACTCAGTTGAGCTATCTCGAGCCCGCAAGGCTTTCTCTCCAGTGTGTTCCCGCTTGGTGGCAGAGCAACGAAAATTTGCCCTGATTTACCCTGAAAGGCTCAGGCTGTTCGATGGATCATCCTACAAAGATTTCAACACGCCTGCTGATGCAGAGGCCTATTTAGCAGAAGAAGGTCGCTCCGCACCCCCAGGGGACATTGCTGATCCTTCCCCATCTCCACGCTAATTTCCACGTCATTATGTGGATTCCACACTTCCACCTATCTGTTTTAGCCTGATGGAACTGCTTCATTGTTCCTGAGACATAGGACTCCCCCTGTTTTTGTTTAGTTTCATGTTTAGCTGATCTACTAGTTTTTTTATTCATAGACCTGTTGGTTGTGTCTTACTTCTGGCGGGACATTTCGCTCTCGTCAGAATTTGACAACATAAAGTTTTGCGACCATCACATATTTCATGTTATTTCTGATATAATGTTGATATTGTGTTTAATGCCTGAGATAGAGGCCTATATGTTGCCTCTTTACCGTTCCCTGTTTAGAAAACAAAGGCTCATCATGCCCATTGTATTTTACAGATAGGTCTGTTTATTGCTTACCATGCTCGCAATGGTAACTAAGTTTACTTTGTGGTTTTCTATGCATTTTCATTTGTTGTCCCCCTGTTTGTTTGTGTGTTCCTTTCCTTTTGTGTCTCCTCCCTCCCCTTTTCCCTTTCTCTCTTTAATTGACAGCATGAATCAGGATGTTCTTTACTGGTCGCAACTCCACTCACCCACTACTTAAATGTCGATCCGCATAGGAACGTGTAATGTAGGAGGAATCAATTCCCCAGCCAAAAGACGGAAGATTCTTACTTATATTTCCAAATTACACCTAGACATTGTGTGTCTCCAAGAAACTCATTTAACGCATAGTGAATCCCTGAAGCTACAGATGTTAGGTTGTAGATTATTAGCAGCAGCCCCTTAAAACTCCAAGTCCCGTGGGGTAGACATATTGACCAAGAAATCCCTATCCATTTCTGTCACCAATTCGGTAATTGACTCGGAAGGTCGTTATCTGATTACTGATGTTTTACGTAATAATTCCTCGTATATCCTTTGCTCAATATATGCGCCAAACATCTATAAAAAAAAATCCTTCTTCACTACCTTACTGGCCAAATTATTGAAATATAGTCTAACTCTTTGATTTTAATGGGAGATTTTAATCTTGTTTCCTCTCCTATTCTTGATAAATCCTCTACACTGAAAACTCCTATTTCCCTCCCAAAATTAGGAATACCAGCACTTTCCAAACAACTTAGTTTAATTGATGCTTGGAGGGCTATGAATCCAACTGAAAAAGAATTCACTTGCCTTTCTGCAGCCCACCTCACCCTTTCTCGTATTGACTTCATTTTATTGTCTGCCTCATTATTCCCCAAAGTACGTGATATTACCATCGAACCCATCGGTCTATCTGATCATGTGTTAGTATGGATGACTCTTCAAACCACTATGGATAGGGGCCCTTATAGACTATGGAAATTCCCTAATTATTTATCCCAATCAATTTGTTTCCGTCAAAAACTTGAATCCGCCTGGATGGACTTTTAACATGCCAATGTGGATAGTGAGACCTCGGACCCTGCTTTATTCTGGCAAACAGGTAAAGCGGTCCTCCGAGGAGTCATAATCTCTTACCTGGCGGCTGAACATAAACGTTTAGCTGCCACTTACCTTGACTTACAAGCCAAATTGACTGAATCTTACCAGTCCTTTAAGTCTACCCCTACCCCATCTATTAAGTAAGCGTATTACACTGCAAAGATTCACTTTGATGAATATTTTAAAATCAAAAGTGATCGTTTACTTTTCTCCACTAACTATAAATTCCATAGATTTGGGAACAAGACCAGTCAACTTCTTTCTAATTTATTAAGAGGCTCACAACCGCCTATGTTAGTTCACCCCCTACATTGTGAGGATGGCTCCATGGTAGTTTCGAGCAACCAGATCCCTGATGTAATGAGAAAATTTTTTGAAACAATTTATTCCAACCCTCGTGGCATGGATTCTGCTTCTACTGATGATGATCCCTCACATTCCTGGACGTTTCCATCCCTTCCCCAATTCCCGGATTAATTCTCCCAACTATTGGAGGCCCCTGTCTCCCTTGACGAAGTCACAAGAGCTATTCAGCAGTCTAAACCATTGAAAGCCCCTGGTCCGGATGGCCTGTCAGCAGAATTTTATAAGATTTTGTTGCCTAGGTTCAGGGAGAACCTGGTTGCATTTTATAACAATATTATATCTACTCGCTCTATCCCACTATATTTTAATTCAGCTATTATTAAGCTGCTCCCTAAGCCGGACAGAGATTTATCTTCACCTGGATCTTATAGGCCTATTTCTTTACTAAATTTTGACTCTAAATTATTTACTAAAATCCTTGCTGACAGGCTAAAAGTGTATCTTCCTCAGATTACACATCCGGATCAGACCGGCTTCATACTAGGTAGGCATTCGGTTGTTAATGTTCGGAAAATCTTGGCAATGATTCATCATTCTAACTCTTCTGACTCTGCTCCTCCTAGTTTAATAGTTTATTTTGATGCCCGAAAAGGCTTTTGATTTGGTAGATTGGAATTACCTTTTCACTTCTCTTCACCTGTTTGGTTTTCCTTCTACTTTCATCTCTTTATTACAAACACTATGGCACTCCCCCCTATCACAAGTTTCTTGCAATGGTTCTTTGTCGACATCTTTTCCTATTTTACGTGGAACACGACAAGGTTGTCCCTTATCCCCATTATTATTCGCTCTAGCCATAGAACCACTAGTGATTGCAATACATCATTCTGCATTGGTTGAAGGTATTAGTATCCACTCCAAACTACTCAAACTATCACTATACGCTGATGATATGGTACTCTTTCTCTCTAATCCAGCATCTTCTCTCCCAGCTGTCCTGAATCTCATCTCCTCTTTTGGCTCTATACCTGGCTATAAGGTTAACTTAGACAAATCAAATATTCTCCCTATTCGTGGCTCCTCTTCTTATTTTCAATCAATACCCATCCTTCAATCCTTTCATATTTCTAGATCTTCCTTTAAGTACTTAGGTATTCAAATATCATCAGACTTAGCTGAACTTTACAATCTTAACTTTATCCCTATCATTGCCAAGCTAAAAACCTACCTTGACAATTGGAAATCCCTACCTATTTCTCTGTTAGGCAGAATAGCGGCCATAAAAAGTGTTCTATTTCCAAAATATTTTTACATTATGCAGATGTTACCAATTCGACTTCTCTCCAAAGATATCTAACATCTGAAAACCCTTTTTTCCCGTTTTCTATGGCAGGGAAACCGTCCACAAATTGCTTATTTCAAATTAAGATTGCCCCGTTTGAAGGGGGGTCTAGGTTTCCCTGATCTGTCCTTCTACTCAGACGTGATATTTATTCGTTATATCAGTGACTGGTTGCTCCATACTATCTCTTACACAGATAATCAGTTGGATTCTGCTTTATTTAACCTTTACTCTCCAAATGCTCTTTTACACTCCAAATTGTCAGACATTCCTACCTCCATTAAAGAAAATCCCTTATTTATGGACAATTATCGTGCCTGGATTTCTGTTGAAAAAATCTTTCATGGTAATCCTGGCAATTCCCCGTACATCTCATTGTGGGGTAATCCTGCTTTCCCTCCCTCGTTAACTAATATGAACTTTCTGCAATGGAAAGAAAGGGGCTTAGCCTCAATAGAGAAACTCTTTGACCCTGGTGGCCATTTGTATTCATTTACTGATTTACAATCCCGATATTCTATTCCAGCTCATCACTTCTATATGTTTCTTCAAACATGTCACTACGTTCAATCCCTACACACTCCATCGTCCACTGTAAATACATCATCAACATTTATTTCTCTTCTCACACTTATTTCCTTGGTTCCTTATAAAATAAGTCTATTATATGACCCGTTGGCTTCTTTATCAGCTTCGTCTCATTGGGATCCCACTCTAAAAAAAATGGTCCTTAGACGTTGCAAGTATCAGATTACTGCCGGACCTTATATATTCATATAACACTACTCTTAAATTTTTACACTCTACATATTTACAAGAAGTTCATGTTAGGATGATACACAGGGCATATATTTCCCCTGCACAGAGGAGATATATGACACCCATAGAATATGGGACCTGTATTAAATGTAAAATGTCTCATGCTATGTTTATTCACTGCATTTGGGAATGCGGCAAAATTAAAAAGTTTTGGAATAAAATAGTCCAATTCATCAATTCAATGTACTCCTCTCATGTGAGTCCAGACCCCTTGGCATGTCTTTGTGGTAATTTTAAGACTTGGCACCTGGGCCCCAATAGGAAATTTAAATATCAATTACTTATTATACTGTAGTTATTACAATTGCCCAATAAAATATTCTCATTCATTGGATACGTCCTTCTACTCCTTCTTTATTGGAAGTCAAACAAAAATGACTACAAATATTGTATTATGAAAGACGGGCTACCATTCCTGATATTAATGAGGGTGTTGAAAAATATTACTGTAAATGGGAATTTTGTATTAATACTCTAGACGTTCATTCGCAAATTCATATTCTCAAACTATTTGAAAACACTCCCTGGAATTTACTTAGGAGGATTTCTGATGGTACTTAACGATGGTTTTCATTTATGCTTATTGTAAATGCTCTTTCAGACTCAATTCTGAACCTCTGAGCTTCGATGACATACCTGCCCCCTCCTCTCCCTGTCCCTCTTCCCTTATATGTTTAGTGTTACCCTTTTTATTTTTTTAGGTTTTTCTTGTTTATCTTTTTATCTTTTTCTGATTTTGCAACGGTTGCTGCAATGTTTCATTATGACTGTTGCTGTATGCATACATTGTTCTATTACCTGCATGTTGATAGGTTAGAGAGATGTGTTCTCGTTAACCCCCTTGCTTTAGTTCTTTTGAACAATGATGTATATGTATCTCTCCACCATCGTGCATTCTTTACTTATATATGTACTTTTTCTATTTTATGGTTCTGTTATTGTGTATCCGCTTTTCTGATGGAAAATCAATAAAATGTATTTACAAAAAAAACTTATTAACATAGCTACACCAGGGTCATTATAGGGGTATGGGACTCAGGGTCGACAGTGTCTAGGTTGACACCTATTGGTCTACAGTGGCTAGCTCGAAACTAGAAATAGGTCGACATGACCATTAGGTCAACATGAACAAGGTCAGCAAGAAAAAAGGATGATGGGTTTTTCATGTTTTTTTGTGTTGTTTTATTTGTAAAGTGACCGGAAACCCCAATTAGTGCCCCGTGTCCCTTCGCATGACTCGCTTCACTTCGGGCTAGGTGCCTCGCTCTGTTACCGCAGTGCTCAGCACAGGTTACTGGTCCCAATCGTAGTCCACGTGGATAAACACAAAGATGCATCGTGACATGGATTGGGTCTCTATATTATTGTGCATCTTTATTAGTTGCTTTATTACCACATACTGGTATCTTACACAACAACCATCCCTCTGGCATCTGTCCCACAAGAATTATTGCAGACAGGGAGGAATTGCTGAGGATGTATACATCATGGGCTGAATCAGGATAGCCGGTTACTTCACTCATGTTTATAAATGTCATTATATTTATCAGCCAAATTGCCCAATATTGTGCTCTGGTGCTATCTATTGCATAGTAATAAATTAAGTTTAATGTTCATAAGTATAAATATGTGCTCTATTCAGCTCATTAAGCTGCTGCTGGTGCTCTGATTGTTCCTGCAGGGTTATCTCAGTCAGGTGATGAATTGTATTGTGTAGGTAGGAACACAACATACCATATCCTTGGTCACCCATTTTTGATACTTCTACACTGTCCCATATGTTTTTGGGTACTCAAAAAGTCATTACTAACAATTTCCTATTATTAGAAAGAGCTTAGAAATCAAAATTGATCATCTAAGATCAGTCTAAACATTTTGGGATTTGGGGTTTCATTTGGAGTTCGATTTAGAGTTCAATTTCATATCAAACTTTCTTAAATTAGGGGATTTCATGTTGGTCTATGGGAAAACATTGATGTTTTTTCAGAAATGTGATTTCTATTGGGATATGAGTTGAATCTGCCTTTATAATTGACATTCTATTTGGTCTTTAGTAAAGCAAGTACAATCCAAATCAAATGGAAATCAAATTGAAACAGAATGCTAAATCCCTTAAATCATCAAAATCCAACTTTAGTAAATTTTGCCTCTGGTTTCAAAATTTTTGGAAAAAAAGATGTATTAGCACCCTGAATTTTGAAAACTAGTATAAGGCTTCACTAGTCCACAGCCAAGTGTCACAACTGAGGGCCTAGTCTGACTGAGGGAAACCTCAAATATAGGGGCTGGCATGTAAGTGAACCATTAAGATAAGATTAGGTTCCTAGACATACAGGATGTTAGAACACCATGAACCCGAAGGCGTGACCACAACAACGGAGTAAAATATAACAGTCAGTTTATTGAACACGAAAAACAAAAGAATGGCTGTGCTGTGTGTCAGCAGCTGTATATAAACAGAGAGCACAACGTGTAATAAAATTGTATATTTAATCTCATAATAAGAACAATTCAAATATATATAATTAACAGCACACCTATATCTGTCTCAGGTGATATTGCATACCTTTGATAAAGTCACGTGATCGTGACGAAACGCGTCAGGACTCAGCCTTCTGCACACCTGGTCTAGGTGATTTATCCTTGTGCAATCCACACCGTTCCATCTCCACCAGCTGACTGGCTGACTACTGCAAGAGGCCGCTTTCCATCTCATCACTGCGGCTCGTCATTACTGCCGGTCAGCAACTACGGAAACAGTAGACTGCCGCATACTCTTCCACAGCGGCAGCTGCTAAGCATCGGGCTTCCGACATTTCCTCTCCGTTGCGCAGCATATTGGGCAACGCAGGACCTATTAGCCGGGGACACTCGGCTAGTATACACCAGCCCTTTTGGAGAGGTATTACATGCTTAATTATCTATCCAGTGAACAATAGAACCTATCATCTGGAACTGCACTCAATAATCCTCCTGTTTCCCTTGCACTGTATAATAGGAAGCATCGTTATGGATAGCCGCTTTTGATTATAAGGCTGAACTTTGCGATATCACCTGAGACAGATATAGGTGTGCTGTTAATTATATATATTTTAATTGTTCTTATTATAAGATTAAATATACAATTTTATTACACGTTGTGCTCTCTGTTTATATACAGCTGCTGACACACAGCGCAGCCATTCTTTTGTTTTTCCAGTTCGTTAATCCATTTTCACATAGTGGTTTTGGCTAGCGCAGTGTCTCAGGAGCTTATTTAAAATTTAATTGGTTATATCTATGTATTCATTTGGGTGAGGCGCTGTACAAGTAGTTTTCTCAGTTTATTGAACTCACGTATAAATCTTGGCAATGGGATATCTTCAACAGTGAGTGCAGAATGAAAATGCAGTACAGTTCCTGGGAATGCAACTGGTATTTGAGACTGTCGCTATGCAGAACAAGATAACAAAGTCCTTGCCAAAATCCGGAGTTGGAAAGTCTGTGGCCACAGCTAACCATTGTAATGAGGAATGAGCAAGTACTGCACAGTAGGTGGTAGACAGGAGACTGGGATAGGCACTGATACACTGAGGTTGAAGAGATGTAGATAGGATTGCCAGAGACTACCGGACGGAACTGGTGTGAGGAAATATGTGCTGAACTCACCACTGGAGCAACAGTTCGATGGTGAGCATCGATGGATACTGTGGTCTGATGTTGTGTGGAATGATATGCAGGACGATATATGAATACCGCTAGAGATAACGTGAAGCACCGCTGTAGGCAGATGGTAACACCAATCACTGCTGGAAGCTGAAAGCGATGTAAGTGACATGCTGGAAGATGGAAGCTGGAAGCCAGTGACACTTTACCACAGAAGCTAGTGAGTGATGCAGTAGATAATGGAAGCAATAATGATACCAGGACACCACTGGAAGCTGGAGGCAGAATAGAACAAACGCTTGAAGCCGATGTCAGGACCGCAGCAGTAGAAAGCCAGGAAGCAGAGCTGGAACACTGCAGGAGTCAGGCTGCACCACAGGATGGTAATTGGTGCTGGTCTCTTGGAGAAGCTGAATCACAGGAGCTGGAATACCTGGAAAGACAAGCTGAGAATTCACCAAACAGGAGAGTCATGTATGCAGGATTGACAACCAAGGCACTGACGATTATCCAGTCCTGGAGCAGGTTATTTGTACCAGCTGGTGAGCAAGGATTGGCTGGATAATAAAGGCAGAGTCCAGACTGCAGCGGATAGGCTGAAAACAACATGTGATGATAAACAAACATGGCTGAGACCATGTTTGAAACTGGAGGGAAAGTCTGTTTGTAGTTTACATGTGAGAATCGGTAGTAATGGCGGCGGAGGTCACGGAGGACAGGAGACACCATACTTTAAATAAATGGATATTTTGTATAATGTTGCCATGCCAGCACTGCCGCGATCACTGAAGAGAACCTTGAGACACAGACATGCAGCGCGCTGCCCGCAGATAGCGCAGGTGGAATACCGAGCCAGTCTCAGGAGGCACTTAGCAGGTAAATAATGGGGGCTAATAACCCAGATCTTGACACAAGGACACATTTATACAGGCCCCTGCGGCCATTGCATTACCCCATCCCAACTATTCAGCCATGGTGGGGTTTTCTTTTGGGTTTTCTGGGTGTGTCAGCAAAAACACAGTTGTGCCCAGGTATTTTTAAGAGTGCCTCTGACATCAGCGATGACCACTTTCAGCCTCTTGTGTCACAAGAATGACCTTGCCTGGCACTGATAGGAAATTGTGTGTGGTTTTGTGATCAGACGGCATATTGTGAAGTATTTACAATTTCTGCAATGGGTATTTTTTCACAATTTCTGTGCAGCAACTATTTGATCGCAGCAACTACTTTGTAGTAGAAATTGCAATACTTAAATAATTAAATACTGTAAGGGCTCATGAGCAATTAAAGAACTCACAGGACAATTGTATTATTGCAGGATGTGTGTGCCCTTATAAGTAATGTACATTATAGACTTGATTCCACTATGATAACATGCATAAAGCAAAGTATTGAAACCAAGACCCCCAGTACCAGAGTTACTCATATTATTCTGGAAGTATGTGCCACAATGATGAAACCCCTCTATTTGTAATATACTGTAGCTGCACAACTAATGTATAAAATACCGGGTGCAGGACAGAAATACAATGGTCGGGATATCTGCAGCGGCACAAGAGGCATAGAGAAGAACAGCAGCCAATGAGAGACAGGTACATTTTAGGGAGAAATGTGAGGATATTGGCAGGTACTGTATAATAAAATGCATATAAAATACAGAGATCACTTACCTGTGGGTACTGGTACAGACTCAGTAACTGGGCCATCACATGGCTTGTAAGAGAATCAGAATCACCAACAAATCCAAACACTTTCTCGTGTTTCCTACAGGAATAATTAGGAGCCTCCATCATTTCCCCAGACAATATCTGCAGGACATAGCGTAAGGTATTCTTCGCATCCCCACAAGTGTCATATATGTGATAACCCAGAGTCACATTGGGGAGAAGGTTGGGGTCCTTGTTAATTTCATCAACTGCAAAGATAAATGCCAGGATACTTCTGTACTCATCAATGTCAGGTCTGCAAAATGTTGAGTATGTGCCACAATTAGTAAGCCAATCACTAACTGATGATTTTTAGTTTCTGTAGCCCAATGTTTAGTTAGTACACTCAAGGGCAATAATTCATGGCGGACAGCTGCACAATTTCTGCGGGAAGTGTCTATAAGGATCTCTACCAGATACACCTGAGATTTGGCTATACAATTTCATGGGCTTTCCTGTTTCAATATATTAACAAAATTCCTACTCTGGCATCTGATGAACGCTACAGAGAGCCTCAGCTTGCCCGAATGTGTCTCGGTGGTTCCAGAGCACAGACCATTACATGCTCATGGATGACCTAACCTCTTTCATAAAGCTTCCTTCTTCTGATTTTGCGGCTACCTGGAATAACTGGTTAGCCTTTAAAGAAACCAGTCGATACGATGAACACATTTTCTTTTACTCATCTACACAGCGGGATTAACTCGAATGACTCTCATCCCCTTCTGACTTCTGCCCCTTTCCTTCCCCTATTTCCTATCACCTTTCTTTTGTCTTTTCTTATCCATTCTTTTCCTATTTACTATAGTTATCCAAGTATTGCTTGTGCCTCCCACTTACCCTTACTCTATGTTGTATAAGAAAAAGTACATAGTGAGTATAAAGTCACAAATAAAGCATAATGATATTTGGTGCAGAATTCTTCTTTTGCATTTTTTGCAACTTCATCTCACACATAAGTACGGGTCCGGTATGATATTCCAGGAAATGGGATGCCGGCTGTGAGGCAGCGAGTCCCCTTATGTGCTCACAATGCTGCGGGCCTGGTGGCAAGCTTTGCTCATCACAGTTTCTATTGCCACTCAGTTGGTGGCGTGGACCCACCATCCGAGTGGGAATCATTGGTGGGTGTCAGGATGCTAGCCTTCAGCAAAATGCCGGCTGTCTGGATACCGTCGCTGGTCTCCTGAACGCCATAATCCTGACTGCAAGCATTGTGACTGCATCCCAGAAGTACATAACATGCTAGCCCCAGTGGTCACTGCACCCTTACATTGTACTTTTGTTGCATTAGTGATGCCACTGAGATCTATATATAAGGAAAAATATACTTAGCGCTGCTGAGTCTCAAAGTCTGTTTCTTGCAAATGTCACTATTTGGAGCTAATTCAGACACATCTATATATTGTCACATCTGCAATCTGATCCACATTTTTATTTGTTCTTCACCATATTCTGTATAAATGTGTTAATATTTTTCACAGTCACTGATATATGATTATTTTTTAGTACATATTCAGAATTTTGACGCTGTGTAATTCTTGTGGTTCTCTTTTTTGGAAGTTGCATTTTTCAGCTGTAAAATGATGGTTCAGCTCCTATGTTGGTTATACAGCTAGCAATTGTTCCTATGTACAGTAGGTGTCTAGTACAGCAGCTGCAGAACCTCATTACTGCTAAGCACAAATCATTATACTGTTCTATAATTCATATTATAAAAACAAAGAAAAACAGACAAAATAAATTTCAGTGTTAAAAATATTGTCAACAATGAATTTGGGTAAATATCAGGATAAAATTTTGGATCCAGAAAAATGTGCAGCAACTATGACCATCAGGACACTTACAACGTAAGCATCTCATATACAGACCACAGTCATCATAGTGTAATACTCACTCCAGATCTATCAGGGCTGCAGCGATGTTCCCTGCTAGAGTCTCATCATATATACCAGTCACTGATCACTATAGTGTAATACTCACTCCAGATCTATCAGGCTGCAGCGATGTTCCCTGCTAGAGTCTCATCATATATACCTGTCACTGATCATTATAGTGTAATACTCACTCCAGATGTATCAGGGCTGCAGCGATGTTCCCAGCTAGAGTCTTATAATATATACCTGTCACTGATTATTATAGTGTCATACTCACTCCAGATCTATCAGGCTGCAGCGATGTTCCCTGCTAGAGTCTCATCATATATACCTGTCACTGATCATTATAGTGTAATACTCACTCCATATCTATCAGGCTGCAGCGATGTTCCCTGCTAGAGTCTCATCATATATACCTGTCACTGATCATTATAGTGTAATACTTACTCCTGATCTATCAGGCTGCAGCGATGTTCCCTGCTAGAGTCTCATCATAAATACCTGTCACTGATCACTATAGTGTAATACTCACTCCAGATCTATCAGGCTGCAGCTATGTTCCCTGCTAGAGTCTCATCATATATTCCTGTCACTGATCATTATAGTGTAATACTCACTCCAGATCTATCAGGCTGCAGCGATGTTCTCTGCTAGAGTCTCATCATATATACCTGTCACTGATCATTATAGTGTAATACTCACTCCAGATCTATCAGGCTGCAGCGATGTTCCCTGCTAGAGTCTCATCATATATACCAGTCACTGATCAGTATAGTGTAATACTCACTCCAGATCTATCAGGCTGCAGCGATGTTCCCTGCTAGAGTCTCATCATAAATACCTGTCACTGATCACTATAGTGTAATACTCACTCCAGATCTATCAGGCTGCAGCTATGTTCCCTGCTAGAGTCTCATCATATATACCAGTCACTGATCAGTATAGTGTAATACTCACTCCAGATCTATCAGGCTGCAGCGATGTTCCCTGCTAGAGTCTCATCATATATACCTGTCACTGATCATTATAGTATAATACTCACTCCAGATCTATCAGGATGCAGCGATGTTCCCTGCTAGAGTCTCATCATATATACCTGTCACTAATCATTATAGTGTAATACTCACTCCAGATCTATCAGGCTGCAGCGATGTTCCCTGCTAGAGTCTTATCATATATACCTGTCACTGATCATTATAGTGTAATACTCACTCCAGATCTATCAGGCTGCAGCGATGTTCCCTGCTAGAGTCTTATCATATATACCTGTCACTAATCATTGTAGTGTAATACTCACTCCAGATCTATCAGGGCTGCAGCTATGTTCCCTGCTAGAGTCTCATCATATATACCTGTCACTAATCATTATAGTGTAATACTCACTCCAGATCTATCAGGCTGCAGCGATGTTCCCGGCTAGAGTCTCATCATATATACCTGTCACTGATCATTATAGTGTAATACTCACTCCAGATCTATCAGGCTGCAGCGATGTTCCCTGCTAGAGTCTCATCATATATACCTGTCACTGATCACTATAGTGTAATACTCACTCCAGATATATCAGGGCTGCAGCGATGTTCCCTGCTAGAGTCTCATCATATATACATGTCACTGATCATTATAGTGTAATACTCACTCCAGATCTATCAGGGCTGCAGCGATGTTCCCTGCTAGAGTCTCATCATATATACCTGTCACTTATCATTATACAGTGTAATACTCACTCCAGATCTATCAGGCTGCAGCGATGTTCCCTGCTAGAGTCTCATCATATATACCTGTCACTGATCATTATAGTGTAATACTCACTCCAGATCTATCAGGTTGCAGCGATGTTCCCTGCTAGAGTCTCATCATATATACCTGTCACTGATCATTATAGTGTAATACTCACTCCAGATCTATCAGGACTGCAGTGATGTTCCCTGCTAGAGTCTCATCATATATACCTGTCACTGATCATTATAGTGTAATACTCACTCCAGATCTATCAGGCTGCAGCGATGTTCCCGGCTAGAGTCTCATCATATATACCTGTCACTGATCATTATAGTGTAATACTCACTCCAGATCTATCAGGCTGCAGCGATGTTCCCTGCTAGAGTCTTATCATATATACCTGTCACTAATCATTATAGTGTAATACTCACTCCAGATCTATCAGGGCTGCAGTGATGTTCCCTGCTAGAGTCTCATCATATATACCTGTCACTGATCATTATAGTGTAATACTTAGAGATGAGCGCCGGAAATTTTTCGGGTTTTGTGTTTTGGTTTTGGGTTCGGTTCCGCGGCCGTGTTTTGGGTTCGACCGCGTTTTGGCAAAACCTCACCGAATTTTTTTTGTCGGATTCGGGTGTGTTTTGGATTCGGGTGTTTTTAAAAAAAAACACTAAAAAACTGCTTAAATCATAGAATTTGGGGGTCATTTTGATCCCAAAGTATTATTAACCTCAAAAACCATAATTTACACTCATTTTCAGTCTATTCTGAATACCTCACACCTCACAATATTATTTTTAGTCCTAAAATTTGCACCTAGGTCGCTGGATGACTAAGCTAAGCGACCCTAGTGGCCGACACAAACACCGGGCCCATCTAGGAGTGTCACTGCAGTGTCACGCAGGATGTCCCTTCCAAAAAACCCTCCCCAAACAGCACATGATGCAAAGAAAAAAAGAGGCGCAATGAGGTAGCTGTGTGAGTAAGATAAGCGACCCTAGTGGCCGACACAAACACCGGGCCCATCTAGGAGTGTCACTGCAGTGTCACGCAGGATGTCCCTTCCAAAAAACCCTCCCCAAACAGCACATGACGCAAAGAAAAAAAGAGGCGCAATGAGGTAGCTGTGTGAGTAAGATAAGCGACCCTAGTGGCCGACACAAACACCGGGCCCATCTAGGAGTGTCACTGCAGTGTCACGCAGGATGTCCCTTCCAAAAAACCCTCCCCAAACAGCACATGACGCAAAGAAAAAAAGAGGCGCAATGAGGTAGCTGTGTGAGTAAGATAAGCGACCCTAGTGGCCGACACAAACACCGGGCCCATCTAGGAGTGTCACTGCAGTGTCACGCAGGATGTCCCTTCCAAAAAACCCTCCCCAAACAGCACATGACGCAAAGAAAAAAAGAGGCGCAATGAGGTAGCTGTGTGAGTAAGATAAGCGACCCTAGTGGCCGACACAAACACCGGGCCCATCTAGGAGTGGCACTGCAGTGTCACGCAGGATGTCCCTTCCAAAAAACCCTCCCCAAACAGCACATGACGCAAAGAAAAAAAGAGGCGCAATGAGGTAGCTGTGTGAGTAAGATAAGCGACCCTAGTGGCCGACACAAACACCGGGCCCATCTAGGAGTGTCACTGCAGTGTCACGCAGGATGTCCCTTCCAAAAAACCCTCCCCAAACAGCACATGACGCAAAGAAAAAAAGAGGCGCAATGAGGTAGCTGTGTGAGTAAGATAAGCGACCCTAGTGGCCGACACAAACACCGGGCCCATCTAGGAGTGGCACTGCAGTGTCACGCAGGATGTCCCTTCCAAAAAACCCTCCCCAAACAGCACATGACGCAAAGAAAAAAAGAGGCGCAATGAGGTAGCTGTGTGAGTAAGATAAGCGACCCTAGTGGCCGACACAAACACCGGGCCCATCTCGGAGTGTCACTGCAGTGTCACGCAGGATGTCCCTTCCAAAAAACCCTCCCCAAACAGCACATGACGCAAAGAAAAAAAGAGGCGCAATGAGGTAGCTGTGTGAGTAAGATAAGCGACCCTAGTGGCCGACACAAACACCGGGCCCATCTAGGAGTGTCACTGCAGTGTCATGCAGGATGTCCCTTCCAAAAAACCCTCCCCAAACAGCACATGACGCAAAGAAAAAAAGAGGCGCAATGAGGTAGCTGTGTGAGTAAGATAAGCGACCCTAGTGGCCGACACAAACACCGGGCCCATCTAGGAGTGGCACTGCAGTGTCACGCAGGATGTCCCTTCCAAAAAACCCTCCCCAAACAGCACATGACGCAAAGAAAAAAAGAGGCGCAATGAGGTAGCTGTGTGAGTAAGATAAGCGACCCTAGTGGCCGACACAAACACCGGGCCCATCTAGGAGTGTCACTGCAGTGTCACGCAGGATGTCCCTTCCAAAAAACCCTCCCCAAACAGCACATGACGCAAAGAAAAAAAGAGGCGCAATGAGGTAGCTGTGTGAGTAAGATAAGCGACCCTAGTGGCCGACACAAACACCGGGCCCATCTAGGAGTGGCACTGCAGTGTCACGCAGGATGTCCCTTCCAAAAAACCCTCCCCAAACAGCACATGACGCAAAGAAAAAAAGAGGCGCAATGAGGTAGCTGTGTGAGTAAGATAAGCGACCCTAGTGGCCGACACAAACACCGGGCCCATCTAGGAGTGTCACTGCAGTGTCACGCAGGATGTCCCTTCCAAAAAACCCTCCCCAAACAGCACATGACGCAAAGAAAAAAAGAGGCGCAATGAGGTAGCTGTGTGAGTAAGATAAGCGACCCTAGTGGCCGACACAAACACCGGGCCCATCTAGGAGTGGCACTGCAGTGTCACGCAGGATGTCCCTTCCAAAAAACCCTCCCCAAACAGCACATGACGCAAAGAAAAAAAGAGGCGCAATGAGGTAGCTGTGTGAGTAAGATAAGCGACCCTAGTGGCCGACACAAACACCGGGCCCATCTAGGAGTGGCACTGCAGTGTCACGCAGGATGTCCCTTCCAAAAAACCCTCCCCAAACAGCACATGACGCAAAGAAAAAAAGAGGCGCAATGAGGTAGCTGTGTGAGTAAGATAAGCGACCCTAGTGGCCGACACAAACACCGGGCCCATCTAGGAGTGGCACTGCAGTGTCACGCAGGATGTCCCTTCCAAAAAACCCTCCCCAAACAGCACATGACGCAAAGAAAAAAAGAGGCGCAATGAGGTAGCTGTGTGAGTAAGATAAGCGACCCTAGTGGCCGACACAAACACCGGGCCCATCTAGGAGTGGCACTGCAGTGTCACGCAGGATGTCCCTTCCAAAAAACCCTCCCCAAACAGCACATGACGCAAAGAAAAATTAAAGAAAAAAGAGGTGCAAGATGGAATTGTCCTTGGGCCCTCCCACCCACCCTTATGTTGTATAAACAGGACATGCACACTTTAACCAACCCATCATTTCAGTGACAGGGTCTGCCACACGACTGTGACTGAAATGACGGGTTGGTTTGGACCCCCACCAAAAAAGAAGCAATTAATCTCTCCTTGCACAAACTGGCTCTACAGAGGCAAGATGTCCACCTCATCATCATCCTCCGATATATCACCGTGTACATCCCCCTCCTCACAGATTATCAATTCGTCCCCACTGGAATCCACCATCTCAGCTCCCTGTGTACTTTGTGGAGGCAATTGCTGCTGGTCAATGTCTCCACGGAGGAATTGATTATAATTCATTTTAATGAACATCATCTTCTCCACATTTTCTGGATGTAACCTCGTACGCCGATTGCTGACAAGGTGAGCGGCGGCACTAAACACTCTTTCGGAGTACACACTTGTGGGAGGGCAACTTCGGTAGAATAAAGCCAGTTTGTGCAAGGGCCTCCAAATTGCCTCTTTTTCCTGCCAGTATAAGTACGGACTGTGTGACGTGCCTACTTGGATGCGGTCACTCATATAATCCTCCACCATTCTTTCAATGTTGAGAGAATCATATGCAGTGACAGTAGACGACATGTCCGTAATCGTTGTCAGGTCCTTCAGTCCGGACCAGATGTCAGCATCAGCAGTCGCTCCAGACTGCCCTGCATCACCGCCAGCGGATGGGCTCGGAATTCTGAGCCTTTTCCTCGCACCCCCAGTTGCGGGAGAATGTGAAGGAGGAGATGTTGACAGGTCGCGTTCCGCTTGACTTGACAATTTTCTCACCAGCAGGTCTTTCAACCCCAGCAGACTTGTGTCTGCCGGAAAGAGAGATCCAAGGTAGGCTTTAAATCTAGGATCGAGCACGGTGGCCAAAATGTAGTGCTCTGATTTCAACAGATTGACCACCCGTGAATCCTTGTTAAGCGAATTAAGGGCTCCATCCACAAGTCCCACATGCCTAGCGGAATCGCTCCGTGTTAGCTCCTCCTTCAATGTCTCCAGCTTCTTCTGCAAAAGCCTGATGAGGGGAATGACCTGACTCAGGCTGGCAGTGTCTGAACTGACTTCACGTGTGGCAAGTTCAAAGGGCATCAGAACCTTGCACAACGTTGAAATCATTCTCCACTGCACTTGAGACAGGTGTATTCCACCTCCTATATCGTGCTCAATTGTATAGGCTTGAATGGCCTTTTGCTGCTCCTCCAACCTCTGAAGCATATAGAGGGTTGAATTCCACCTCGTTACCACTTCTTGCTTCAGATGATGGCAGGGCAGGTTCAGTAGTTTTTGGTGGTGCTCCAGTCTTCTGTACGTGGTGCCTGTACGCCGAAAGTGTCCCGCAATTCTTCTGGCCACCGACAGCATCTCTTGCACGCCCCTGTCGTTTTTTAAAAAATTCTGCACCACCAAATTCAAGGTATGTGCAAAACATGGGACGTGCTGGAATTTGCCCATATTTAATGCACACACAATATTGCTGGCGTTGTCCGATGCCACAAATCCACAGGAGAGTCCAATTGGGGTAAGCCATTCCGCGATGATCTGCCTCAGTTGCCGTAAGAGGTTTTCAGCTGTGTGCGTATTCTGGAAAGCGGTGATACAAAGCGTAGCCTGCCTAGGAAAGAGTTGGCGTTTGCGAGATGCTGCTACTGGTGCCGCCGCTGCTGTTCTTGCGGCGGGAGTCCATACATCTACCCAGTGGGCTGTCACAGTCATATAGTCCTGACCCTGCCCTGCTCCACTTGTCCACATGTCCGTGGTTAAGTGGACATTGGGTACAACTGCATTTTTTAGGACACTGGTGAGTCTTTTTCTGACGTCCGTGTACATTCTCGGTATCGCCTGCCTAGAGAAGTGGAACCTAGATGGTATTTGGTAACGGGGGCACACTGCCTCAATAAATTGTCTAGTTCCCTGTGAACTAACGGCGGATACCGGACGCACGTCTAACACCAACATAGTTGTCAAGGCCTCAGTTATCCGCTTTGCAGCAGGATGACTGCTGTGATATTTCATCTTCCTCGCAAAGGACTGTTGGACAGTCAATTGCTTACTGGAAGTAGTACAAGTGGGCTTACGACTTCCCCTCTGGGATGACGATCGACTCCCAGAAGCAACAACAGCAGCGCCAGCAGCAGTAGGCGTTACACGCAAGGATGCATCGGAGGAATCCCAGGCAGGAGAGGACTCGTCAGAATTGCCAGTGACATGGCCTGCAGGACTATTGGCATTCCTGGGGAAGGAGGAAATTGACACTGAGGGAGTTGGTGGTGGGGTGGTTTGCGTGAGCTTGGTTACAAGAGGAAGGGATTTACTGGTCAGTGGACTGCTTCCGCTGTCACCCAAAGTTTTTGAACTTGTCACTGACTTATTATGAATGCGCTGCAGGTGACGTATAAGGGAGGATGTTCCGAGGTGGTTAACGTCCTTACCCCTACTTATTACAGCTTGACAAAGGCAACACACGGCTTGACAAATGTTGTCCGCATTTCTGGTGAAATACTTCCACACCGAAGAGCTGATTTTTTTGGTATTTTCACCAGGCATGTCAACGGCCCTATTCCTCCCACGGACAACAGGTGTCTCCCCGGGTGCCTGACTTAAACAAACCACCTCACCATCAGAATCCTCCTTGTCAATTTCCTCCCCAGCGCCAGCAACACCCATATCCTCCTCATCCTGGTGTACTTCAACACTGACATTTTCAATCTGACTATCAGGAACTGGACTGCGGGTTCTCCTTCCAGCACTTGCAGGGGGCGTGCAAATGGTGGAAGGCGCATGCTCTTCACGTCCAGTGTTGGGAAGGTCAGGCATCGCAACCGACACAATTGGACTCTCCTTGTGGATTTGGGATTTCGAAGAACGCACAGTTCTTTGCGGTGCTTTTGCCAGCTTGAGTCTTTTCAGTTTTCTAGCGAGAGGCTGAGTGCTTCCATCCTCCTGTGAAGCTGAACCACTAGCCATGAACATAGGCCAGGGCCTCAGCCGTTCCTTGCCACTCCGTGTGGTAAATGGCATATTGGCAAGTTTACGCTTCTCCTCCGACAATTTTATTTTAGGTTTTGGAGTCCTTTTTTTACTGATATTTGGTGTTTTGGATTTGACATGCTCTGTACTATGCCATTGGGCATCGGCCTTGGCAGATGACGTTGCTGGCATTTCATCGTCTCGGCCATGACTAGTGGCAGCAGCTTCAGCACGAGGTGGAAGTGGATATTGATCTTTCCCTAATTTTGGAACCTCAACATTTTTGTTCTCCATATTTTAATAGGCACAACTAAAAGGCACCTCAGGTAAACAATGGAGATGGATGGATACTAGTATACAATTATGGATGGACTGCCGAGTGCCGACACAGAGGTAGCTACAGCCGTGGACTACCGTACTGTGTCTGCTGCTAATATAGACTGGATGATTGACAATGAGATGAAATCAATATATATATGTATGTATATATAATATCACTAGTACTGCAGCCGGACAGGTAGATAATATATTTATTAGGTATTGGTAATGATGACTGATGACGGACCTGCTGGACACTGTCAGCTCAGCAGCACCGCAGACTGCTACAGTAAGCTACTATACTATAGTAGTATGTACAAAGAAGAAAGAAAAAAAAACCACGGGTAGGTGGTATACAATATTATATATATATATATATTATATACAATTATATATATATTAAACTGGTGGTAATTGATTATTAAACTGGTGGTCAGGTCACGTTGCAATTTGCAACTAGTACTCCGAGTCCTAAGCAGACAATCACAAAATATATTATTATACTGGTGGTCAGTGTGGTCACAACAATGGCAGTGTGGCACTGACTCTGGCAGCAAAAGTGTGCACTGTACGTTATATGTACTCCTGAGTCCTGCTCTCAGACTCTAACTGCTCCCCACTGTCAGTGTCTCCCCCACAAGTCAGATAATACACTTACAGTCACACTATCTAATCTATAAATATCACTTCAGCAAGTAGTATAGTAGTATACAGTATAGTAGTACTCCTCCTAATAATGCTCCCCAAAATACTGTGTCTCTCTCTTCTCTAAACGGAGAGGACGCCAGTCACGTCCTCTCCCTATGACTCTATAAATATCACTTCAGCAAGTAGTAGAGTAGTATACAGTATAGTAGTACTCCTCCTAATAATGCTCCCCAAAATACTGTGTCTCTCTCTTCTCTAAACGGAGAGGACGCCAGCCACGTCCTCTCCCTATGACTCTATAAATATCACTTCAGCAAGTAGTAGAGTAGTATACAGTATAGTAGTACTCCTCCTAATAATGCTCCCCAAAATAGTATACTGTGTCTCTCTCTTCTCTAAACGGAGAGGACGCCAGCCACGTCCTCTCCCTATGACTCTATAAATATCACTTCAGCAAGTAGTATAGTAGTATACAGTATAGTAGTACTCCTCCTAATAATGCTCCCCAAAATAGTATACTGTGTCTCTCTCTTCTCTAAACGGAGAGGACGCCAGCCACGTCCTCTCCCTATGACTCTATAAATATCACTTCAGCAAGTAGTAGAGTAGTATACAGTATAGTAGTACTCCTCCTAATAATGCTCCCCAAAATACTGTGTCTGAGTAGTATACAGTATAGTAGTACTCCTCCTAATAATGCTCCCCAAAATACTGTGTCTCTCTCTTCTCTAAACGGAGAGGACGCCAGCCACGTCCTCTCCCTATGACTCTATAAATATCACTTCAGCAAGTAGTATAGTAGTATACAGTATAGTAGTACTCCTCCTAATAATGCTCCCCAAAATAGTATACTGTGTCTCTCTCTTCTCTAAACGGAGAGGACGCCAGCCACGTCCTCTCCCTATGACTCTATAAATATCACTTCAGCAAGTAGTAGAGTAGTATACAGTATAGTAGTACTCCTCCTAATAATGCTCCCCAAAATACTGTGTCTCTCTCTTCTCTAAACGGAGAGGACGCCAGCCACGTCCTCTCCCTATGACTCTCAATGCACGTGTGAAAATGGCGGCGACGCGCGGCTCCTTATATAGAATCCGAGTCTCGCGAGAATCCGACAGCGGGATGATGACGTTCGGGCGTGCTCGGGTTAACCGAGCAAGGCGGGAGGATCCGAGCCTGCTCGGACCCGTGGAAAAAAGCTGAAGTTCGGGCGGGTTCGGATTCAGAGGAACCGAACCCGCTCATCACTAGTAATACTCACTCCAGATCTATCAGGGCTGCAGCGATGTTCCCTGCTAGAGTCTCATCATATATACCTGTCACTGATCATTATAGTGTAATACTCACTCCAAATCTATCAGGGCTGCAGCGATGTTCACTGCTAGAGTCTCATCATATATACCTGTCACTGATCATTATACAGTGTAATACTCACTCCAGATCTATCAGGCTGCAGCGATGTTCCCTGCTAGAGTCTCATCATATATACCTGTCACTGATCATTATAGTGTAATACTCACTCCAGATCTATCAGGGCTGCAGCGATGTTCCCTGCTAGAGTCTCATCATATATACCTGTCACTGATCATTATAGTGTAATACTCACTCCTGATCTATCAGGGCTGCAGCGATGTTCTCTGCTAGAGTCTCATCATATATACCTGTCACTGATCATTATAGTGTAATACTCACTCCAGATCTTTCAGGGCTGCAGCGATGTTCCCTGCTAGAGTCTCATCATATATACCTGTAACTGATCATTATAGTGTAATACTCACTCCAGATCTATCAGGCTGCAGCGATGTTCCCTGCTAGAGTCTCATCATATATACCTGTCACTGATCATTATAGTGTAATACTCACTCCAGATCTATCAGGCTGCAGCGATGTTCCCTGCTAGAGTCTCATCATATATACCTGTCACTGATCATTATAGTGTAATACTCACTCCAGATCTATCAGGCTGCAGCAATGTTCCCTGCTAGAGTCTCATCATATATACCTGTCACTGATCATTATAGTGTAATACTCACTCCAGATCTATCAGGCTGCAGAGATGTTCCCTGCTAGAGTCTCATCATATATACCTGTCACTGATCATTATACAGTGTGTGACTGCTACACAGCGTGTGTGACATATACAGCAATGAGACACTGTGACACTGTCACCTCTGCAGAACCGTCACAGCGTCAGTCACACTCACACCTGGAGAGACACCTGGTGGTAGCTGTATACATGTTGTGGTGTCTCTCGGTACATGTATGTAATAGGAGGCATGTCAGGAAGGAAATATGTGTCCCTATTTCACTATTGTAATATTTTTTTCCTGGATAACAAAACGAACAGAAAGACCCCTGAAAATAATCCAATAAGCAATTACAGTATATAGTTGAAATATAGAAAATACACAAAGAAAGACTTACGCTAAACATATAGTGCGGAATGTAGACATGTCATATGCAGATTGATAATCTATGGTTTTGGAATGAGCAGATATTAGTCCTCCGATAATGATGTCTCCATCTTGGTAATATTTAAACTCAAATGCAGACTTTTCTGCCACAAGGTGACACTGATTGGCCGAGTTCTGTATTATACTCCCATAGCATATTATCAGCAGGATAACTGACCACAGGTAACAGGCAGAGTGTACAGGAGACCAGGACATGTCACACACAGGCTCTGCTCAGTCAGTATAATCCCATTATATATTATCAGCAGGATAACTGACCACAGGTAACAGGCAGAGTGTATAGAAGACCAGGACATGACACACACAGGCTCTGCTCAGTCAGTATAATCCCATTATATATTATCAGCAGGATAACTGACCACAGGTAACAGGCAGAGTGTACAGGAGACCAGGACATGACACACACAGGCTCTGCTCAGTCAGTATAATCCCATTATATATTATTAGCAGGATAACTGACCACAGGTAACAGGCAGAGTGTACAGGAGACCAGGACATGACACACACAGGCTCTGCTCAGTCAGTATACTCCCATTATATATTATCAGCAGGATAACTGACCACAGGTAACAGGCAGAGTGTACAGGAGACCAGGACATGACACACACAGGCTCTGCTCAGTCAGTATAATCCCTGACAGCTCTGCAGCTCCTCAGTGCTGCAGTTTATATACATTATCTGGGACTGATATAGGATCAGAGCTGCACCTGCAGAATGATAAACAACTGTAATAATTGCGTCTTCAACTTCAAGAATAACATCTATATTTGATTGTGTTTTAATTTTATAATCAGATATCTTTATTTCCTTAATTTTAAGATCTGTGTTTCATCCAGGATGAGTTTAAGACAATTTATAAACAGAAAAATATGGTTTTCAGAGCTCCAGATGAAGGGACTGATGTAGAACTACATGTGTGTCATTGTGTATTACGTGCATTGTGTAAATTTTCTGAAAAGTTCAGATTATTTCTAATAAATATTTAAAATGCCAGCGTTAATTTATGCTGCGGACGAAAGGCGCATTTTATTACCATATACGATAAAAGTGCGCTGTACATCGCAAACACTACATCCCTTAAGAGAAAACAAACATTTGCACACATTGTATTACTGAGGTCCAACACTCAGAGATTTATATATATGATACTAAAATGGTATACAATATAACACATGTACAGTATATATATGGTTACAATGTTACAATTACACAAGAAGCAGTTGTAGTTACATAAGCATCAATTACAGCCAGCATACTTTACCATGTCCCATGCTCAATGCACAGTCTGCTCCATCTTTGAATCTTCCCCAACAGCAACTAACAAAACAACGCAGAACTTCTTGAGTGAGGGAAAATAGCTATATACTGTGTATTGGGGGAAGTACATGTCTGGGACTGAGTCTTCTGTTATTGGTCCAGGGGAGGGTGATCTCTCATTCATGATGTGTTATTGGACAGTTCTTATGCAAGCAACGTCCAGCCTTGAAGATGACATCATAGGGATTAGGCATGCTGTCTTCCAGGAAGTTCTTTGTTCACTTTAGAATTGTGGCTTCATATTTCTACATTTAATCATAACTAATCGTTGCAATGTGCTACAATCTACCCATTGCTATCAAATTAACACACTCATTCCCATGATAATTTTGACACCAAGCATGACATGTTTAACTTGTTCCGTTACAATAATACACATATATGAGATGGTATTACTCTCCTATATAAATACGTTATAATGTCTGGTGCTTGACATGTTTAATTTATGGGTTGTATGAAATATGTGTTGAATATATCTTTCTGGCTTGTCTGTGTGAATGCGTTTGCTACCATATATCGCTGTGCAAGCTGCGTGTATGCGCACGCACAGGGACCCATCTGTTTGGAGTTTGTATTTGCTGTATATGTAATATTTTTGACTTCGACATTTCTCTACTAAAAAAATTAGATTATACACATGTAGAGGGCACAGTGTTTGAGTAGTACTAGTTAAGTGTCCAGAGGAATCAGACACCCATGTAATCAAGGAATAGTCAGAAAGCAAAGTCAGAATCAAGCTGGAAAAGAACATGGAGTAGCATTGAGCAGTTTCAGAGGCGGAACTACCGGCAGTGCAGGCAGTGCACTGCACTGGGGCCCGCCTCTGTCCAGGGGCCCAAGCATGTAATGAGTCAAACTGACTCATTACATGCCGCTGTGCGCTGCAGGCAACCGCTGCCCGCAGCGCACAGCCGCCCGGAGATAGGAGCTGAGCAGCGGTACAGACGGGGGAAGGAGGAGGGAGCCGGAGGACGGAGCCGCAGCAGCGCTTTGTTACTGGTGGAGGCGCTGCTGCTGCTGCTCCTCTGCTTCCCTATAGGCTGTCTTCCGAGAACAGCCTATAGGGAAGCAGAGGGGCAGCAGCAGCAGCGCCTCCACCAGTAACAAAGCGCTGCTGCGGCTCCGTCCTCCGGCTCCCTCCTCCTCATTCTCTACTGCCCGGGAATCGTCGTCTGACGCAGCTGCACCGAGGAGCCTGAGGGTAAGTATAATTCTTCTTTCTTTCTTTCTTTCTTTCTTTCTTTCTTTCTTTCTTTCTTTCTTTCTTTCTTTCTTTCTTTCTTTCTTTCTTTCTTTTTCTTTCCTTCTTTCTTTCTTGTGCCTGCCTGCCGCAATGTGTAAAAAGGGGGGACTACCTGCCGCACTGTGTAAAAAGGGGGGACTGCCTGCCGCAATGTGTAAAAAGGGGGGACTGCCTGCCGCAATGTGTAAAAAGGGGGGACTACCTGCCGCAATGTGTAAAAAGGGGGGACTGCCTGCCGCAATGTGTAAAAAGGGGGGACTGCCTGCCGCACTGTGTAAAAAGGGGGGACTGCCTGCCGCAATGTGTAAAAAGGGGGGACTGCCTGCCACTATGTGTAAAAAGGGGAATCTGCCTGCCGTAATGTGTAAAAATGGGGACGCTGTCTGCCGTAATGTGTAACAAGGGCACGCTGTCTGCCGTAATGTGTAAAAAGGGCACGCTGTCTGCCGTAATGTGTAACAAGGGCACGCGGTCTGCCGTTATGTGTAAAAAGGGGTAATCTGCCCGACGCTATGTGTAAAAATGGGGAATCTGCCTGCCGTAATGTGTAAAAAAGGGGGGCTGCCTGACGCTATGTGTAAAAATGGGGAATCTGCCTGCTGCTATGTGTAAAAAGGAGGAATCTGCCTGCCGTAATGTGTAAAAATGGGGACGCTGTCTGCCGTAATGTGTAACAAGGGCACGCTGTCTGCTGTAATGTGTAACAAGGGCACGCTGTCTACCGTAATGTGTAAAAAGGGCACGCTGTCTGCCGTAATGTGTAACAAGGGCACGCGGTCTGCCGTTATGTGTAAAAAGGGCACGCTGTCTGCCGTTATGTGTAAAAAGGGCACGCTGTCTGCTGTAATGTGTAAAAAGAGGAATCTGTTCGCTGTAAGGTGTAAAAGGGTCTCTACCTGGTGTAGTGGTGCTACTGTGCGGCGTAATTTGAATAATGGAGACTACTGTGTTGGTATTATTTTGTGGCCACACCCCTTCCCCACGAAGCCACGCCACTATGTATTTTTGCGCGCGCCTACGGCGCGCACTGCCCCCGGGGTGGACTTGGATGGGGGGGGGGCCCAAAGCATTTTGTCGCACCTGGGCCCACCGCTTGCTTGTTCCGCCACTGAGCAGTTTGTATTAGTAACACTGGAGCACAGGTAAAACAGCCTGACATTCTGGCAGTACTCTATTAGCAAAGTGGGGAATGATAGTGCCAAATTCAAATCTAAGTGCCACAACACATGACTGCACACATAAATCCAGTAGGGGTTTTAGTTGGCATCCCGATGATAGGATGCCAATGGTTAGAAGACTGTTATCGGAATCCCGACACCACTGAAAATCCTGATGCCGGAATTTCAGCAGTCATAATCCCAAATGTACAGTAAGTATGCCAGGGAAGGTTACAGTTAGGCTGTGGGGACAGTTGTGTTAATTTTAATCACTAGGGGGAGAATGTGGAGAGTTAGGCTATGTGAGGGGAGAGTTAGGTTTAGGCTGTGAGATGGGAGGGTTAGGACTGGGCTACGAGGGTGATGGCTGTGGTTGGGGGAAAAGTGAGGGGTAATGTTAGCATACTAACTAAAAAGTGTTGGGATTCTGATATTTGGGATGCCCTTATCAGGCTTCTGACCATCTGCATCCAAACTGCCAGGAACCTTTACTTGACTCTCTGTTAGAGAGCTGTGTACCCACTCCAGCCCAGAGCATGCTGCTAATACAGACACAAGGGTGTGGTCACCAACTTCTCCGGGCACAATATGTAAACCCCGATTTCTGGCACTATTTTGTATGGTGTATTTATGCAAATGCAGCTTATGCAGACCATCAAGAAAGCATATATAAAACTAATATAAGGCAGATACAAGTACTCAGGAATGATGACTTGAAGTAAACCAGATGCAAATGCTGGTGATGTAGAGGCATAGGCATCCATGATGGGGACTACTTTCTCTATGTATGAATATATGGTGTGGGATCTAAACGTGGACCCTCAGTTGGGTAACGGCTAGGTGAGCTCTTATGTGTGTCAGGACACCTGGTCTGAGCTTAGTACCAGCTAGTGAGAATGAACATAGGATAAACATAGGATAACTCTGTGGTTTCAAGATTTTCTGATTTACTTGTAAAGTGGTTCCATATTTGTAGCACATTGCATGGGTGAGTTCCTCTTACAGCTTCTTACTAAAGAGTTCCTCTTACTGTTTCTTGCCAAAATGTTCCTCTTAGAGTTTCATGGTAAAGCTGCTAGGCTACTTGTAAGTTTCTGCTACTGAATAAGCTTAAGCTAGTAACAAAATGGTGACTGAAGAACAACATGGCTGCTGACTATAAAATCACATTTCTCATCTTTTTATTAATTACATAGCCTATTACCTTTTATCTGCCTGAGATCACAGTCTTGCGTTGTATCAAAAGGTGCTCATACATACTGTATACAAACTGCTGCGTATTATATACATATGGGGACCCTCAGCTCTTAATAGTCCACCCATTCCCTGTTGAAACACAAGTCTGTACTCTCCAAACTAATTATCGTACTAATTAATGTTCAGGTAAACAAGAATTGCTTTGCAATTCTTGCACATTCTTTGTTCACCAGGATTCAGTTCTTCACTGCAAATGGAAAATATGTCTGGCTCAAGCTGTGGGTACATAGGCCCTCATTCCGAGTTGTTCGCTCGCTAGC
Organism: Pseudophryne corroboree; assembly: GCF_028390025.1. Taxonomy (NCBI): domain Eukaryota; kingdom Metazoa; phylum Chordata; class Amphibia; order Anura; family Myobatrachidae; genus Pseudophryne; species Pseudophryne corroboree. The sequence continues at coordinate 1,235,401,944 of NC_086444.1, read as the reverse complement.
TACTTTTAGCAGCATTGCACACGCTAGGCCGCCGCCCTCTGGGAGTGTATCTTAGCATAGCAGAATTGCGTACGAAAGATTAGCAAAACTGATACTAAATAATTCTTTGCAGTTTCTGAGTAGCTCCAGAACTACTCACAAATTGCGATCAGCTCAGTCCGTTTAGTTCCTGGTTTTATGTAACAAACACACCCTGCGTTCGGCCAGCCACTCCTCCGTTTCCCCAGCCACTCCTGCATTTTTTCCTGACACGCCTGCGTTTTTTTGCAAACGCCGGGAAAACGCTGAGTTGCCACCCAGAAATGCCCCTTTCCTGTCAATCACACACCGATCATCAGGGCGACTGAAAAGCGCTGCTGAAGCCACAGCAAAACTGCTAAGTTTTTAGTAAAATAACTAAGCGCATGCACTCTGCGTACCATGCGCATGCGCAGTTAGCAACAAATCGCAGCATAGCGGAAATCTGCAACGAGCGATCAACTCGGAATGACCCCCATAGTCTGGTAGTAGGTGGGGTTATTGCCAAGCTGATCATATGTTCCAGCAATCGTAATAGTGGTTGGGCCTAAGCAACCTTTTTACCAACCATATTAACACATTTACAACTTTGTAAGTTATTATTAAAATAACTAATCCTTTTGCTATAATCAATATGATGTTCTGTGACAAATGTTTATTTAAGATTTTTTATTTCATTCATACAGTATGTTGTGTTATCACTTAATCTTGGTTGACTGTCTCATTAGTGAAATAAGTGCAACATTGGACACCTGAGTAGACAAAAAGGGTTAGTCAATACACTCCTGACAGCATTTAAGAGGTCTAAGATTACTCTATGTTGCATGATTTCTTTTCACTGCATTTTTAATTCATGTCCCACATATCTAAAGGTGTCATCATATATGCCAGTAATATTGTCTAACAGACACTTCCTATCATTGAAGGCTGTACCTGCTATCCCCAAAGTAATTACATTGCTAGTGGCTGCTCCCACCATTGTCCCAAAATCAGTACCAAATAGTTGTTTTGTAGGAGGAGCCAGTATATACACTTTCTATTATTATTTTGTGTTTACGGGGTTGGTATGGATGTGTCAGGAATCAGCATTCAGTAGTATCTCACTTACCAGTGCGCTGGTGTGCAGGTCTCCAGAGGTCATGGCACCAGCTTGTTACTGCATGAATACCCTGTCCATGGAGCATAGTACCCATTGTCACTGTGTACCCCTGAAGTCCATCCGGCGTGTGCACGTGGTGTGCCCGCCATCTGTACAGCATGAGCACCACCATGACACTTGCGGTCAGCTGACCTGTAACACCCAATCCTGTGCTGTGTCTGCACACATGATTCAAGCATCCAATGCCTGCTGACCAGGGGATATAAATCCAGAACATCGGCTCAGTCTCATCGCCTTGAACAATGCATCACATCCAGTGCACAGCGTCTGCTGGCTCCAATCTCCTGTCTCTGGTGATTTCCTAACTCCAATTTCTCAGTGGAACTACAGCCACTAGCCATCCTGCTCTACTACAACTCCTTCCACAGTCTGCTACCAATTCTACATGCAGTAAAAGACTCTCTCCAGGTGCTGCCTTACCATTCTCACCTGTGTGTTGTTAATCTGCATTCAGTATTGTGCTGTTGCATCCAGCACTTAAAACAACCAGCTTGTATTTACCAACTGTCTCCTGCAATAGCCTTGCTTGGCTTTGTGGACTCGTGCATATCTACTGACTGTGTGAATCTAGTTTCCAAACCATTTACCGGAGTTTCTCATTGCCTGTATTTACTGACATCGAATGCATTACTTGCCTACTGCATATTGTTCCTGTTTAACATCAGCTTCCAAGCTGACCATCGGTGTTCACCATCAGCTTCCAGGCCGATTATTGCTGTTTGCTAATCACACTGGTTTCCATACCAGCCCATTACCTGTGACTCTTATAATACCTCTGTCAGTTTCCTTGCAAAATACCATCTGTATTGCCATTTGCTCCAGTTGCTGTTCATACCTCTGTGTGATAAATATAACCTCATTGCGCATATGTACATGAAATTACTGCAGCCTCCTTGTTTCCTCCACTGCACCACCAGTGACCCACTAGTGCCCCCTCCGGGAACAGACACAGATACAAACCTGACAGGATGATTTGAGGAAACAAGCGCTTTAAGTCCATCATGGGAATATACATCGGTATCAGTGGTTATCTGTGCTTAAGTGCAGTTACTAAATGAGCCAAAGGGTAACCATTTATAGGCCTGGGATCCTTACATTATATATACATTAGGCAGGCGGAAATTAAATGGTTCCCATAGTTAGTTTAATCATAACTTGGGAGGCTCTGTGCTGTAAAGATGGGTGACAGTGGTTGATTTGCCTGTACTTGCAATATTGGGCAGTGATATTTAGTTTCTGACAATATTCAATACACATCCTGGTTTTATTTCCTTGCCTCTTGATATTAAAGGCGCTTAATCTAGTGGTGTTGTAGGGAATAAAGAAAGTTGCCTTGGCATGCTTATCCTCCACTTTTCCAGCATCAAAGGCCATCGAGGTATAATTAAATTTTTGTACAATATTGGATTATAGATTATAGTCCACCTGGACCTTAAAACATACCTCTGGGTAGTGATGGAGAAGAGCTATTTCCACAAAGTGTGGTGAACCCAGCATGGATTACTTACTATAGTTTGGATTATTATATTATGTAACTGCATTAACAAATTTTCTGCATTTTTATGTCTTATTACGCACTTGACATTACACTCCTCAGTATTACTTTTACCATGTTTACAAAATAAAATGCTGCTCTCCCCTCAATCCGATACACTTACTATGCAGTTCCCTATTACTAATCAAAGAGGTGTGGTTTAGGGGCATCCATCGTAATTTTGAAATGTCTACACGATTTGTATTGTTATTTGCGCATGGGTCTTCATTGTCTGGAGACCACCCTACTGAAGCATGTATTGCAAATATGATTTCTGCAGCAGTAAATGCTGAGACCAAAGTTACTACCCATAGGTATCTATCAGGTCTGGGTCCTGTAAGAGAAAACATTATGTGAATAGCAGTTAGGTTTCAGAAGCTGACTCACCTTTTCTAAAACAATTGCAGTGTGAAGCGTGGATCCATGTGTCACGTTCTTCCAATTTTGCAGAGGTGGGTTTTGTCAGCAGGACCTGGTATGGACCTTTCAAATCTGGGTTCAAGAGCTTTCATAAAATGTATTTTCATGGTTGTAGATGATGAGTACAGTACCTGGATCAAGATTGGGATTTGCAATGGAAGAAAACACTTGAACATGTATTTTAGTAAGTTGCTTTTGTAAAATGGACACATAAGTTTTTTCATTTTTTATTAACAGGTAATAGTAAAAAGGTCAACAGTACATGCCCAAGACACTAGAACACAGTGCTACAAAAGTAAAAAATAAAGAAAAATACACAGTCACAAAGATCACAATGATTACAAGAATTTGCATAGCATTTCAGAATGGGGCGCCTGAAGTAAGTATTTTCAGGTTATACCACTTGGTGGACTGAAAGCATTTCCTCAAAGCCTCCTTAACTGTTATTGATAAAGTGTGTTCATAAGCAAGCCGTATATCAAATAAAACTGTGTAAATTTGTCTTTATGAAGTGTTGTATAAGTCCCGTCCATAGAGAATAAACATTGGATTTGTGGAAGTAACAAAGTGATAGGTATAGGGTTTGAGGTTATCCATTGTGATAGTATTGTCTTTTTTGTGGCTCCAGCCAATTTGTTAAGCAATATTCTATTACTTTTGGATAATGAGCAATACGGTGGTTTGGGATATATGCCCCAGAATGCCCAGGCCATATCAATTGTGAATCTTAGATGTAAAGTGTTATTAATACTGTATATGATTAGAGTGAGATCCATAATTTCTGCTCCTTCGTGTAATATCACAAACAATGAATTATGTCTGCATCAGGAGTTCCACATTTATAGCAGTTTGAAAAAGGGGCATCATTAATAAGGAATTTCAATTTAGATGTGAGATAGGATCTATGCAATATTTTTTGGTGCATTTCTGTGTAAGAGACAGATAAAAGTTATTTGTCTAGTTTATCAGTACCTTCTAGTAAACTCTCCATCATCAAGGTGGATAAGTCAATTTTACAATGTAAGAGGCATAATAGACCCAGTAACAGGTTGAGTATTGGACGGGAATGGTCATGAATCAAAGAGGTGGGGAAAGGACTCCCCGAATTACGCCTGATCTGAGTGAGTCAAAGAGGAGAGAACTGATTGAATATAGCTACATGCTTGCAAAAAGGGAAACAGGGGGATTACCAATGATGGATATTTTTCTATCTCTTGAGAGTGTGTGAGAAGGGTCAATGTGTTTGGTTGTAAGAAGTGGTGAACATACCATAATCCACCATCATACCATGTATGGAATATCGGGGATGTCATGTGAGGTGGAAAGGATTGGTTACCCCTTAAGGAAAGAAAAATGGAAACAAATTTTGAAACCTTTAATTTTAAGCATATCGCTCTCCAAGCCATACAGGTGGATGCAGAGAGGATATTGTCCTTAGCATCTTCAGGCAGGGAATGTGGTGGTGTGTGTACTTAGGAAACTAAAACCCAGTGCAGTAGAGAAGATTGTTCCAACCATCTATCAGCATTAGTGTGTAGACCACCAATCCAGTCTATGGCAATTTTGTAGTTTGGTGTTAGAGCATATGATTGGAGGCACAGTATGTTCAGACCTCCCAGAGACCGGGGTTGCTGTCATTTAAATGAGACTCTTGGATGTTTACCAGCTCAAATACACATTTTTTAAGCCTTATTGAGTTGTGCCAATGCACTTTTAGGTAGTAACACAGGGAGCATTTGCAATATATAGATAAACTGAGGGAAACAGATTATCTTGTATAGTTGACACTGACGTGTAGATTAATGGAAGGAGAGATCATTTGTTAAAGTCAGCATATGTTCTAGTGAGGAGGGGGATAATTGGAAGTGTACAATTTAGAAGGATGGTTGTGGTTTCTAATACCCAGTTATGTAAGGCAATCACCAGTGGCCCAGCGAAACAGGAGTGACGTACCCCAATCAGATTTAGCAGAGGGGAAGAAGGCCAAGGCTTCCGTTTTGTAGTAACTAATTTTGAACCCTGATACCAATTCCAATGAATCTAGTATGGAGTGTAGGTGAGGAAAAGTGGCAATACAGAGGACATTAACATACTCCGGCAGACCCGATAGTTGCCAAGTGACATCATCTTCCAACTTCCACGCTTCCCCGCTCCCCTGGATGCAGTGGTGCTGAGGTGCTACAACATCTGAAGATGTGGACAGGCATTTACCACACTCAGGCTGAGGAATCCCGCAGCAACTGGAAGGTAGGAACAGCTAGGTTTACAACCTCCGGAGAAGCTCATATGTCATACCACCAAATTGGTCCAAAAAAGCGCTGTAAACACATTGTTGTTTTCTTTTATAACTAATCTTTTTATAGGTGCCATGGCCACAATAGCACTAATTTTTTCTTACCATATATATTGATATAACCTGAGGTGCTTTCTCATATACATAAGTGCATAATACTTATATACAAATTTAGGTGAGGGAGTGCTGTCAGGGGATTACTTAAATATATCAGGATGTTGTCAGCAAATGAAGAGAATTACATTTTTGGATTAGATGATTTAATACCCCGCCATCTATATTCTGCAATAAAATTCCAGAATAGAATGTCTAGAGCCAGGTTAAACGAGAGTGGACAACCTTGGTGCGTGCCCCAAAATAGGTGAAAGGTACGTATGTTATTGGCATTAACTGTCAAAAATACAATTGGGTCTTGATATAAGGTGTGGAAAATATGTAAAAACTCAGGGACAAATTCTTGATGTTTGAGAATTCTGGTTAAGTGCACCCAAGAGACCATGTCAAATCCCTTATCGGCATCACTGCTAACAATTATGTTTTAAAGATACAGGATGCTATGTGATTTAATCATAGCTGATAATAGAGTAGGAACATTATGTACCGAATACCGGTGTTGAAGAAAGCCAGTTAGAGCCAGTCGCAACAATTTAGGTAAAATTAGTTGGAGATGGGAAGCCATAATTTTGATTAAAATTTTGAAGTCTTGGTTAAGGAGAGAGATTGGCCAATATGAGGAGAACAAGATGGGTCCTTGTTTGGTTTAGCTAAAACAATCGCTCGTGCAGTGTAAAAGTCAGGGGGGCAGAGTTACCTGTCAAAATAGAAATAAATCATTTAGAGCTATGTGGCTGCACTTGTTGAAATAGGATTTTTAGTAGGCAACAGGTAAGCAATAAGGCCCTGGAATTTTACCTTTAGGTAAAGATTTAATAGCCGGTTCAATTTCCCTTTCAGAGATAAGGGAAATGAGAGTTTTGCTATCTTTCAAAGTAAGGGGTGTAAGGCCTGCTTTGGAGAAAAAGTCCAGTCGCTGTGTTGGGTAGTCAAGAGGGGCACAATATACAGTAATTCCTCAAAGACTTTTAGAAATATAGCATTCATTTAATTCTGGGCATTCACTACATGACCCTGGTCAGTTTTAATGAAGGGGATGTACTAAGATGTGGAAGAAAATTTTGTCAAATTTGCCAGTAGCTTCCTGCCCCATCTAAAATATTTGTTAGATTGAAACAATAAATGCAATTTGGCGTGTTCCGTGCAAAATGTATCATACACCCATTTAGCATCTTTGTATATCAATCTATTGACTTTGCAGAGGTCTATTAGTAGATTACAATAGGCTGTCATAATGGTGTGAGGGGCATGTGATAGGCATTCTTGACACTGTTTCCTTTTGCTAACTGTGTAGTATAAACTGTGGCCCCAGAGGACCTGTGTAGAGGCCTCCCAAAAGAGTTTGATGTCCTCTGTATGTAAAATGTTATCCTGTCTGTAGTTATAAAAATATTGTAACAGGTGCTGCTTAAGGTCCTCTGAAGAGACTATGGAAAATGCCAATTATAGGAGCATTGGTATGGGGTCATTAAGGTGAGTTGTAGGGTGATAGGGGCATGATCAGAGATCAAAATGTCAGCAATGATGCATTTCTCAACTCTATGGAGCAAGGAACCTGCAACCAGTAATCTAGACATGAGAAGGAATTGTGAGGGTGGAAGAAAAATGAGTAATCCCTGTCCACAGAATGTAAAAATCTCCAGGAGTATAATAGCTGTAAAGAGTCAATGAATAATGAAAGAGTAGTCATGGCCCTATGGCTTGGGTTAATGTGTCTGGGGTCATTAGAAACATCCAACGAAGGATCAAGCGCAACATTTAAATCTAAACCCACTATCAAAGAGCCCTCCATCCACCCATATAGGTCAACAAAAATGTATTAAAAAGAGCATTCTGGCCATTGGGACCATATATACAGGCCAGAGTAAACAATTCACTTTCAACAGCAACTTTTAAAAATAAAAATCTTCCTTCAGGGTCTATCCATTCATCCTTAATGTCATAATGTAAAGATTTATTAAATAACAACATGACCCCATGAGATTTAGTGGAAAAGGAGGCACATTTGAAGTCACCAACCCAGGTGTCACGTAAAGTATTAAAGTCATGCAACCTCCAGTGGGTTTCTTGTAAAAACACTACTGTATGTCAGGATAAAACTTTTTTAAATGTTGCAGAACCAACTTCCATTTACTGTAATTGGAGTATTCAACCACTCCATATTCCAAGAGACTAGCTTGAAAGCAGCTTTTGTACTGGTGGCAACATTATTATCACTCAGTGTTCCCATCACTAACCAATGCCCAGTCTATAGAAAACATGTATGGCAAATCTGTAAAACAAATGTCCAACTCTCATCCCAGTGAGCAGGAGGTGGTCAGAAATAGAAAATACCTTCATCAGACCTAGAAAAGTCAAAGTAAAATAAATCTGTGTCTCGGTGCATGAAAAAATCCTAGAAATATATAACATATTTAACCTGTCTAAAGTTTAAAACAATTTGTAAACCCAGGCTGATAGTCCATAGAACCATCGTAATGTAAAAAAACACAATGAAAGCTTAGAAAAAAATCAATTTTTGAGCCAGAAGAAGAGGGCGTGAGCTAACATGTCCCACTCTATTGGACACCCAAAATGGGTGATATAGATCTAAATATATTAACAGCAGCATCAAAAATAAGAAAAAAATATTGTATAAAGTGTAGTTAGCATTAAGACAACAAATAAAGATGTGTAGTAAGGAGATTCTCATCCATCCGTATGAAGCTCAGTCATTATCCTCCACTTGGGAATGAGGGGAGACTGCGAGTAAAGCGCTGATAAAGCTCCATGTGGCTTCTGGTGTGTCAAAGTAGTACGGCTTGCTGGCATGGATAATTCTCACATTAGCAGGATACAAAATAGCAAAGCATATGTCCCTGGAGAAGAGTTCCATACACACTGGAGAGAACTCCCGCCACTTTGATTAGACCTGGAAATAGAATTCCTGAAAGAGAAGTCATTTGGAGCCTTCATTGCATAGATCATTTGATTTCCTATATGCCTCCAAGATTGTTACTTTATCTACATTATTTACCAATTTAAAGATGACTGGCCTGTGGCAATGTTGTGAGGACTGTTTCTCAGGGCCAATACGATGAGCCCTCTCCAACAAATAAGAGGAGGGCAAGGAAGTTTCTGGGAGACATTTAGAAATGAGGGACAGAAGATCTTTCGGAAGTATGGATTCCGGGAGCCCAATAAGCAAAGTTTTTTTTATTCTGCTGCTCTTCTCTAAATCTTCCATTTTGTCCACCAGGGCTGCCAGGGTTGAGCTTTGAGAAGTTAACTGAGAGGTAGCCTCATGGAGCTCATATTGCAACGTGGACATATGGTATTCCACTTCAGTGAGGCATTTGGTATGTCGTGACAACTGTGCTGCAGCAGTAGGCCTCAGTCATCTTGGCCAATTTTGCATCCAAGAGAGTTTATATTATGTTTGAAATTGCTTTAGTTCTTTGCACAGATAAAGGGCTATATTTGTCAAAAAGGGAGTCCACGAAATCACTGCCTTTAGGTGAGGTAGGGGACAATGAGTTGTCAGAGTGCACCACTTTATCCTTATATCCAGCTTTAAGTTTGGGCTGGGTACCAATAAGATTCCTGGAGATCTTTGCCACATTTTTTCTCCATGAACATATGTAAAGTATGCGTCATCAAATATAATAAATAACAATGATAACAATAAACCATAAAAGTCACTCAGCCCAGATGTGGAAAGGAAAAACTAACAATGTAGAAGCTGCTGAAGTTGATTATCTGTATGAAAAGTAGAGAGAGGGGAACAGGGAGTAGCTATTTTTGGGAGCAGTTGACAATGTTTGGGAGCAGTTGACAATGGTAAAGAGCAGAAGGGTGAATGGTGTGAGCTTCCAGATGGAAAGCAGGGTAGGCAGGCAAACACTTGACCGGATGGCCGGCAGAAGCCTGCACAGACCCATAGATTTGGGGGCAGCCATAGTTCCTTCTGGTCAGCACCAAAAAAACTACTTGTGTCCAGCAATATGCCCGAGTTGTGGTGTAGTGATCCTGGTCTGGCACAGGTGGTAATCATTTTTTTCCCTTTATAGTCTTTAGCTGAATCACAATGCAAAGGAGTGGAAAGATACAAGGGAGCAGTGGATCCTAAGTGATAAGATGGCAGCCACAGACCAGAGAGTCACCCTGAGAGACAGAGCAGTGATATCGGTGGTGAGCCCAGGGACCCACCAATGCAGTTAAAGCTGCCACAGATAGCATTCAGCATGCTGTAAGTGCAGGGTGGAGTATGGAAGTACGAGACTGTAGGGTGCGCCATACAATGAATCCCACAATACGGAGCTGGATTATAGTGCAGGTAGGGGTCCGCGGAATCGGTCCATGCAGGGGACATTTGCAGAATCTTATCCCAGGTGGTCTAGGGTGGCAGAGGCGCAGGGTCAGGCAGTGAAAAGAGGGAATACCTAAGAAGTGGCCACTCTCTGAGGTCCACCTACTGGAATTATGGACACATAGTATAACATATCCCCATGTGAATGCTGTAGCTGCTGTGCAAAATAACAACCTAGTCTGTGTGCAGCACCAAAAAGTTTTTCATAAGATGTTAAAACTGGTGTTTTTCTGGGTGTGTTCCTGACTGAGTGTAATGCCATTGGGAGACATGCAACCCATGTCAGCCTTGTCTCTGCCATAAGTTTTTGCAACTTAAGTTTGAGGGAACTGTTAAGGCGTTACATGCAACTTTGGGGTCTGTATGGGATATTCAGGGCAGATATTGGGGGTTATTGAAGATTCTTAGCAAATCAAAATGTTAGCAATAGGGAAAACCATGTTGCACTGCAGGTGGGGCAGATGTAACATGTGCAGAGAGATGTAGATTTGGGTGGGCTATATTGCTTCTGGTCATGGTAAATACTGGCAGCTTCATTTGTACACTGCAATTTAAATTTCAATTTGAACACACCTCCCCCATATCTAAATCTCTCTGCACATGTTACATCTTCCCCATCTGCAGTGCAACATGGTTTTGCCCAATTGCTAACTTTTTTGGTTTGCTAACAAACCTGAATAAGGCCTATTATTAATAAATCCTTCATTAAATTCTGAAACACCTGTCCGGTAAAATGTGTCCCTCTGTCACTTTCTATTGCTTCTATAACCCCATATCTACAAATATTTTATGTCATTATTTTCTATGCCACTGTTTTTGCATCTGCTTTTCTTCGATCTGGCCAGTTGCAAAAGAGTTCCATACAAATGAGGATGTACTAAAAGCCCGTGCTTTTGGGAATTTGGATAAAGTCTATTTGTGTCCTCTGAAATGGACACTGAGGGGTATATTTACTAAAAATCGTATTATTCCCGATTTGGTGGGAGATTAAACATGAATGACATCGAATGTGTGAATTGGCAACTTTTTTAATTTATTACGCCTCATTTACTATGCTGTCGTCTTTTGATTATTTCCATTTTTCGATGTCAAAGTCATTCATGGTTTTCCAAGGTAGAATGCGGCCGATTTTGTGGATTTGCAGCCGTGTTGTAAGTTTTTTTTTCGACTGCGTCATTTTTCGATTACGGCAGTGTTTTCCCGTTCCCGGATGCGTATTTTTCTAAGTTTCGTTTTTGTCACTCGTCCGTGATTGGTTTGCTTCGTGATGGAGGAGTGTCTGTGCTCATTACTATAAAACTGCCCCAAACCGTCCGCACCTCGTGGGTTTAGCTAGTGGAAAGGTGAGAGGAAGTTGTGTTTTTGGAGGATTTGAGGAGGTTCTTTGCGATTGTTGAGTGCTGTACTGTGTGTGTAAGTAGTCTTGTCATACTTGTTGTGTAGTTATTTAAAAGTCTGTCTAGATTTTTGTCTTTGTTTTTTTTTAACGTCTATTGTCATTGTTTGTGAGTGTGTGTGTGTGTGTGTTTGGTGTGTGGTGTGTAGTGGTAGTGGAGGAGTGTGTTTAGTGTTTTTTTTCTCAGTGTTATTTGTTGTATGTCCTGAATATGTCCCAGTCAGAGGTGAGTGTGGTGGAGGAGGTAAGTGAGAGGGAGGAGGTGAGTGAGAGGGAGGAGGTGAGTGAGGTGGAAGAGGTGAGTGTGGTGGAGGGGGAGGCTGCTGCTGCAGCCTCGAGTGATAGTGACAGTGATGGTGCTGTGGCTCCGCAGCCACGCACCACTACAAAGACGGCCCGCAATGTCAAATTCAGCTATGCAGAGAATATGGCATTGGTGCGGGAGCTGATGAGGCATCATCGTCAGCTGTTTGGCCATGATGCTGCCAAGGTTTCTTTATGCAGGAAGAGTGTTCTGTGGGGGAAGGTCGTTGCGGCAGTTGATAGTGAGGGTGTGGTGAGGAGGACCGAGGACATGTGTCGTAAGCGATTCTATGACATCAAGCGCCTTGTCAAGGCTAGATGTCTAAGGAGGCTAAATCAGCCTGCAAAACAGGGGGTGGACACCACTTCCGAGCATCATATCGGGATTGGGAGGAGCCTGTGCGTATTCTTATTCCGACAGAAGTGGTTGGTACGACTCATGTCCGTGATTCGGATCGCCCAAGGCAGGATGGTAAGTTTTACATTTTTATTTATTTATAATTAAAACATCTGTGCTTTGTCCTTAGTTGTCTGAAATGTCTTCTAGCTAATTGTGATTGTAAGTTGGTTAATTCTTCTAATGTGTTGGTGATGTAGTTTTAATCACAAATAGTTATGTTTTTCTCCTTTGTATTGTCAATTTAGCAGGTGACCTTGGGTTTTTTCTTTTTCTTTTTTGTTAAAGTAAATTGTTGTGAGTGTCTTTAAATGAAGTGTGAGTCATGTGTTTTGCGTAAGGTTTTTATTTTTTTATTTTTAATGGACTTATGGTTATTGTGTGTTGTTCTGGGTTGTCCTTTGTGTGGTTGATGTGATTTTTCATGCATATTTTAATTTGATGCTTACAATTTTGCGCATATATTTGGTGGTAGTGTTTGGTTGTTAGCAGCAAACAAATGTTAAATACAGAACAATATTCTGGTTGTGTTAAGCTACCACGGTTGTGTTTTTAGTAGTATAATATTGTGATTTCTGCACCTTTGGATATGGATTGGTTGGTGTAATTGTTTCATAATTTAAGCTTACACACCTTATGAAGTCAGGCAGAAAAGCATAAGCAAAGTTTTGTTTACTTCTCATCAGGTTCTTCATATGTTTTCATCACAAGAAGGTTTTTGCATAAACATATAAACATAATATAATGTTCATAAGGACAATCTTCATATTTCTACAGAACGAAAGAGACGCAGCACAGCCAGGCCACAACCCACACTGCCAAGAGATGCAGATGCTGGCGAAGCAGGTAACAATTTAGTGTATTCACATATTCTGAAAACACATAGAAAAGCAGAATGTTAATGTTTATCTTATCACATAGGACCTTCTTCATCAAACACCCCTCCACTAAGATGACCATCACAGGGCTCGGATAGTCTCCATAAGATGGGTACCAAGAGACGCCGGCTTGAGGCGGAATCTCCAGCCGCATCCTCACCACCACAATGGCGCATCTCTACAGTGTCGTCCCAGCCACCACAAGCCATTTTGGCCAGTCCACAAAGCGAGGAACCACAATCCCCTCAGCTGTCTGGTGAGTAAACATAACAATTAATTGTAAAAACTTTAAAAAACAGTGGGGTAGATGTATTAACATGGAGAAGGCATAAGGAAGTGATAAACCAGTGATATGTGCAAGGTGATAAAGGCAAGAGCCAAACAGATCCTAAATGTAATTTACATATTGGAGCTGATTGGCTGGTGCCTTTATCACCTTGCACATATCACTGGTTTATCACTTCCTTATGCCTTCTCCAGGTTAATACATCTGCCCCACTGTTTGTGCACAGCCAACAAAAATGTGTAACAAAAAAACACTCATCCTTGTAATAATCACCAACAGCAAGCACATGGGGGTAACGTTAGTTAGCTTTTTTTTTCAGATGTGATGTTGCCCATAGCAACCCATTTTTGTTTTTTGTTTTTTTTTGCTAGAAACAGCTACATAAATGTTAAGTCTAATCCAATTGTTTTGCATCCCCAACATCACCAGTTCTAAACATAGGCCACCTTAAGACATTTTCAACCAAATTATTAAATTACATTTATTTGCACTATATTGATTCAAGTTTTGGCCAGACCACTGACTGCCTTGAACAATGTATGAGTGTATTGCTGAACACATTTATTGTATTGTGTGTGTTTTACAAAAGTAAGCTTCATACACAATATGTAAATGTAGTTATTTGTATTTGTTAGAGTTCTTCGTGTTAGCACATTAATTATGGCTCAGAGTCCAACAATTTCCTGAAACATTTTTGAACTGAGTAGGGAATGTTAGAAGCCACATATTTCTACAAAAAGGTGAGCTAAATTGTTAAGTTTATTTTACAATCTATTTATCATTTCCAACATGAATATTAAGAAGTAATGCATGTTGACATAAAGCTATAAAAAGACCAATGCTAAATATTGACTAAATAGTGGCTGTCTTCAACCCCATTCAGAACCACCCATCATGACCGAGGATACCCAGCAGGAAACTGACTTGCAGGATTCGTACACACTACACCTGCAAGCGATTGATCCAAACCAGCCAACCACTCCGCAGGACATAACCCAACCACCCCAAACATCCCACAGCCCCCAATTGAGCCCAACACCACCCCAGCCACAAATGAGCCCAGAGTTTTGGTCCAGTTGGGCCACACAACAGGTGCAACACTATGCCTGTCTGAACACCCACAGCCAATACCTTGCCAGTCTGCCCCATCATCTGCCTAGACTCAGTCAGAACTCAGGCAGTCTGATAGTTCAAGTTGGCAGAGTTGCAAATTCAATGGAGCAGATGAGGACAGACAACAGCCAAATGCACGCAAAAAAAAGAATCATGGATGACCAACAGCGGCAGCGACAAGCCCTCATACAAATTATATAACACAACCAATTAATAAACGAAAACCTCTCCCGAATCATTGCCAACAACACTGCCGCAACTACACAACTCACAGCAAGCCTCAACAACCTAAACCAAAGCCTAAATGCGTTGGCATCCCACCAACATAGCTTAAGCTCAGGAACAACCACACCAAGCCAGACCTCAGTTACCTCCCCAGTTAGACGATCCAGCAGAACCAGGACCAATGAACCATCCCAATCCTCTGCACCCAGAAAACAAAAAAACAAAGAAATAATCAAGGCTGCAGCAACAACTACAGTATGTTAATTGAAAAATACAAATTTTCTATTTGATTCACACAAAATGCCTGTGTTTAAGGTAATAAATTAATCATACGCAATATGTGTAATGTTTCATTTGCTAATGAGTGACAGTGTAAGTTATACATTTTATTGCCTAACTGTAAACAACATGAGAAATAACAAACAATAACGCAACACAAACATAATTTAGACCGATTTAGACCTATAAAACATTTGATAATAGGGGTTAAGCAAGGTTATTTATGAATAAATACTACTTACCGTTAAAATAACGCAGAATCACTTCTTGCCTTACCTGCCTCCCTACATCTGTACTCACACTGTTGCCAGATGTTTCTAACTCACCTTCTTGCTGACTGTTTTCTTCATCAACAACATGTGGCAGATGTTGCCGCAAACACATGTTATGAAGAAAACAGCAGCAGAACACAATCCTAGTCACATTTGAGGGACTATACAACAAAAGCCCTGCAGATTTATCCAGACACCTAAACCTAGATTTCAGCACCCCAAAACATCTTTCTATCACATTCTGCGTGGACTTATGTGCATTTTTATAATTGTGTTCAGCAGGAGAATCAGGTAGGGACAATGGAGTAAGCAGCCAAGAGTAGCAGCCATAACCACCATCACCTGAGAGACAGATATATGCAACATTAGGACATGTGGTTTATGGAAAAAAAAAATGACGAGGTTGAAGTTACCACACATACACACAACACACTTGAAACAAACCCAGCAGCCAGCTATCAGGCATTTGTCTGGCATCAAACTTATCAAAGAGGGATGACTGACTGAGGATGAAGGAGTCATGGCAGCTGCCAGGGTTACCCGCAACAACACTCATAATTTTTAGATTTACATCACAAACCACCTGGACATTAGTGGATTGGCCCAGATGTCTATTGGTATAAATATATTGCCTGCCCCTAGGTGGTCTCAGCTCAACGTGTGTGCAATCTATGGCACCCAGCACATTGGGCATGCCAGCAAGCTCATAGAAAGCTACCCTGACTGCATGCCACTGCGATCCTGGGTAGGGAAGCAGATAGAGGCATCTATGTGGGGATCCAAGACATACAAAACCTGAGTGGACATTACAAAATATAAGGTGAGTGTCATGAACTATTATAAATACTATACTGTGTTATATTACATAACAGAAGCACCACTTAGACATAGACGTGTATGTATGTTTTAACTCACATGAATTAAATATTTTGAAATGGTGGGCTGGGAGATACCAATTACATCGCCTGTCACAGCCTGGAAGCTGCCAGTAGCCATAAAGTGCAACACAGCCAGGAGTTTGTGCAGGCCTGAGACAGAGCGAGAGCGTGCTGTCTCAGGGTCTAGGTCCAGTTTGACAAGGTCATACACACGGAAAATGTTGTTTCTATTTAGCCGGAACATCTGTATAACCTGGTCATCGGCCAATGCGTTCAAGTTTAAATGCCCCCTAAAAAAATGAGGCTTGCGCCGCCTCCGCGGCACCTTTACAACCTGCTGACCATGTTCAGTTTCCTGGCCCTGGTTTATTGTAGCCTCATGGAGCAGTCTCAGGTATCCCCCAGCAAACAAGAAATCATTACTACACCAGCAGCAGCCATTTCAGAGTGAGAGATTAGAAAAATGTGCTTGGGTCCTTTTAAAGGTCAAACAATTCAGGTGTGATTAATGTAGAATTGGAAACACATGTAAACACGCTTCTCAAAAGCAGGTCTATATTTTTTCCGCATTTTTTTACGAATTGTATTTTTTCACGCCCGCAAATGCATTTTCACGGTAGAGATTTCAAATCCGAATGCATAGTAAATGACCGAGTTCTATACCTAAACAGCCATTTTTGACCGATGGTGTATTCATTCGTATTTTAACTACACAGCCGTAAAAAAAATACGAATGCCCTCATCACTGACGAGATTTGCGTTTAGTAAATTCCCAAGATGACACTTTGAACAAAAAACACCAAATCGGTCAAAATCGGTAGCTTTGTAAATATACCCCTGAGTGTGAGGAATTCTTTTCTGTGGGGTGGGGACAGACTTACCAGAGTTGTTTAATGCACAGAATAAGCACATGGTTACAAATTCTTGTGAAGTTTGTGCATACCCTGGAGCTATCCAGTATCTGTTGGTAATAGCTGCCATGGTATCTTCCTTGATGCACTTTCCCATGCACAAAAATGGCCATAATAGAGTAAAGTGCTTTTGGTAGACACAAACATTGACCTTCACACCAATCTCCATTAATTTCTTTAGCTCCTGATTTCTGCCACGCCATTCTTTCAGCATCTTAGGCGTGGGCCTGGAGCTTTTAGAGTATGTTTTGGTCAAACTTGGGGCTACGATCTACCACATAATTGTATTAGAGTGGAATATCCACCCATGTCCACCCAAACTCCTGGCACAAATAAAAGGAATATATAGCCAAGTCAGATAAACATCAGCTGCATATAATTAAAGTTTTTGCAAAACCCCAGAAATTAACAACACGAACAGAAATGAATTACTGCGCTTCATAAACTGACAATATATGTATTAAATATATATTACATAACTGTATTTGGCTTCACTCAATAAATAAATGGGAAACTTGCTTGAAATTTTTTTAAATTTTTACTATATTATATAGTAAATATAAAATAACAATATAGTACATTTTTTTTCAAGCAAGTTTCCATATTGTTTATTGAGTGAAGCCAAAAACAGTTATATAATATATATTTAATACATATATCGTCAGTATATCAAGTCTAGTAATTCATTTCTACCACATAAGTGGGCACACCTTGGGGCAGCATCATGTGCAGCATGGACTACCAATCTATTGCCATTTGCTTCAGGTATAGACCCTCATTCCGAGTTGTTCGCTCACTAGCTGCTTTAAGCAGCAGTGTAAACACTATGCCGCCGCCCTCTGGGAGTGTATCCTAGCTTAGCAGAAGTGCAAACGAAAGGATCGCAGTGCTGCTACAAACAAAAGATTGTGCAGTTTCTGAGTAGCTCGAGACCTACTCCTAGCTAGAGATCACTTCAGACTATTTAGTTCCTGTTTTGACGACACAAACACGCCCTGCGTTCAGCCAGCCACTCCCCCGTTTCCCCAGCCACTCCTGCGTTTTTATTTGGCACGCTTGCATTTTTTCACACACTCCCAGAAAACGGTCAGTTACCTCCCAGAAACACCTACTTCCTGTCAATAACTCTGCGGTCAGCAGTGCGACAGAAAAGCATCGCTTGACCTTGTGTGAAACTGCAATGGCTTTTGTGAAAGTACAACCCGCGTGCGCAGTGCGCCCCATACGCATGCGCAGAATTGCAGTTTTTTTACCTGATCGCTGCGCTGCGAACGAAAGCAGCTAGCAATCAACTCGGAATGAGGGCCATAGTCTCTTGTGTGTGTGTGCCTTTATCTACAACACTGCAAGCCTGGATGGGAGTTTGAATGCAGTAAATAGTGCTCTAATGTGGTTTACATGTTTAACAGGTTTTCCTGATGACCCCATACAGGCCCTGCTTTATAATATGGGGCCGTAATCATGGGCAATTCCATAGGTATATCTGGTATCAGTGTAAATGTAAACCCTTTTTCCATCCGCATAAATGCAGGCTAACGTTAAAGCTTTCAGTTTTGCATCTTGTGCTGACATGTGGCTGGGAATTGGCTGCTGTATGATTACTACTGTGCGTGGGGGGTAACAGCACATCCTGTGTAGGGAACTCCATTTCGATATTATCTGGAGCCATCTACAAAGAGTGTAAGGTTTGCGTCTGGTAGTGGGGAATCAGAAATGTCAGATAAAGAAAGTTATTCCTGTCTCATCAGTTCAATACAATCATGTTCATGTGATTCTGGAAAAAAAAAAGTGTGTGTATTTTGATCTTCCTGTGATACTTCTGTGATACTTCTGAATCAGGCATAGAATTATCCTCTGCTCCCATCTTTTTATTCCTGCAGGAGCAATGACTCAGGATTCAACATTGTCCATCTTTTGAGTGTAATGTTGCTTAGTGTGAGAAGGGCTACTTCATACTTAGTAAGTCTAGCAGCAGACAAATGCTTTGTTTGAGCCTGGTTGAAGATTTCTGTGACACTGTGTGGTACCATTAGAGTTAATGGATGGCAAGTACAATATCACATGGTTTTTGTTTGCCTTCATGTGTCTGAGTAAGAATGTCTTGAGCATGTGAATGTGACTCATGACAAAACAATGTAAATGGCTTACTATAATCATATAGTGCTAATGGGGATTTAAGATTTCATTTTTTTTAGGATCTAGAACATATTAGTCTGTTCTTGTGCAAGTATTAATGGTCCTTGTTGTACTGTCCCTTTAAGGGCTTCATACAATATATGTAACTTTCTAGTTACACAAGGTATCCACTTTCTGCAAAATGATAGGAGTCCCAAAAATGCTCTGAGTTCTTTAAATGTGTTGGGAACACTTGCTGGTTGTATAAAATGTTTTCTATCCTCAGTGAGGTGTTTAGCTTTGGGGGGAGATGCAGTGCCCTAAAAATTCAACCTTTGGCTGCACAATCTTGTTGTTTTTCCTTTGATATATTGCAATTTTTGTCACACAAAAAGCGAAGCAAAGAGATTGTATATTCCAAACACTTTGTCTCTGTATCTGTGCAAAGTTGGATATAATCTACATATTATATTATTACTCTGACTGGGTTGTTAGGCATCCAGTCTTTTAACACAAGTGCCAGTATTCACCCAGGCTACTAGCTCCTCCCTCGGCCAATCTTGTCCAAGTATATTTTACCTCTTGGTGTGTAAATGCCAATAATTGCCGGCTTTCTTTAATTATAGGAACAGAGAAAAATGCATTTGCAATATCTATTACGGTGAACCAGCAAGAAGTCGGTGGTATGCCATTTAGCAGTGTGTGTGGATTTGGTACTATGGGGGCACTTGTATTATTTTGTTTATTTCCCTTACATCATGCACCATTCTAAATTAAGGGGATTCAACTAGAGATGAGCGGGTTCGGTTTCTCTGAATCCGAACCCGCCAGAACTTCATGTTTTTTTTCACGGGTCCGAGCGACTCGGATCTTCCCGCCTTGCTCGGTTAACCCGAGCGCGCCCGAACGTCATCATGACGCTGTCGGATTTTCGCGAGGCTCGGATTCTATCGCGAGACTCGGATTCTATATAAGGAGCCGCGCGTCGCCGCCATTTTCACACGTGCATTGAGATTGATAGGGAGAGGACGTGGCTGGCGTCCTCTCCGTTTAGAATAGATTAGAGAGACACTTGATTTACTAATTTTGGGGAGCATTAGGAGTACTCAGTACAGTGCAGAGTTTTGCTGATAGTGACCACCAGTTTTATTTATAATCCGTTCTCTGCCTGAAAAAAGCGATACACAGCACACAGTGACTCAGTCACATACCATATCTGTGTGCACTGCTCAGGCTCAGGCCAGTGTGCTGCATCATCTATTATCTATATATAATATTATATATATCTGTCTGACTGCTCAGCTCACACAGCTTATAATTGTGGGGGAGACTGGGGAGCACTACTGCAGTGCCAGTTATAGGTTATAGCAGGAGCCAGGAGTATATAATATATTATATAGTGAGTGACCACCAGACACACAGTGCAGTTTATTTAATATATCCGTTCTCTGCCTGAAAAAAGCGATACACACAGTGACTCAGTCAGTCACATACCATATCTGTGTGCACTGCTCAGGCTCAGGCCAGTGTGCTGCATCATCTATATATATTATATATCTGTCTGACTGCTCAGCTCACACAGCTTATAATTGTGGGGGAGACTGGGGAGCACTACTGCAGTGCCAGTTATAGGTTATAGCAGGAGCCAGGAGTACATAATATTATATTAAAATTAAACAGTGCACACTTTTGCTGCAGGAGTGCCACTGCCAGTGTGACTAGTGACCAGTGACCTGACCACCAGTATATATAATGTTAGTAGTATACTATCTCTTTATCAACCAGTCTATATTAGCAGCAGACACAGTACAGTGCGGTAGTTCACGGCTGTGGCTACCTCTGTGTCGGCACTCGGCAGCCCGTCCATAATTGTATATACCACCTAACCGTGGTTTTTTTTTCTTTCTTTATACATACATACTAGTTACGAGTATACTATCTCTTTATCAACCAGTCTATATTAGCAGCAGACACAGTACAGTGCGGTAGTTCACGGCTGTGGCTACCTCTGTGTCGGCACTCGGCAGCCCGTCCATAATTGTATATACCACCTAACCGTGGTTTTTTTTTCTTTCTTTATACATACATACTAGTTACGAGTATACTATCTCTTTATCAACCAGTCTATATATTAGCAGCAGACACAGTACAGTGCGGTAGTTCACGGCTGTGGCTACCTCTGTGTCGGCACTCGGCAGCCCGTCCATAATTGTATATACCACCTAACCGTGGTTTTTTTTTCTTTCTTTATACATACATACTAGTTACGAGTATACTATCTCTTTATCAACCAGTCTATATATTAGCAGCAGACACAGTACAGTGCGGTAGTTCACGGCTGTGGCTACCTCTGTGTCGGCACTCGGCAGCCCGTCCATAATTGTATATACCACCTAACCGTGGTTTTTTTTTCTTTCTTTATACATACATACTAGTTACGAGTATACTATCTCTTTATCAACCAGTCTATATATTAGCAGCAGACACAGTACAGTGCGGTAGTTCACGGCTGTGGCTACCTCTGTGTCGGCACTCGGCAGCCCGTCCATAATTGTATACTAGTATCCAATCCATCCATCTCCATTGTTTACCTGAGGTGCCTTTTAGTTGTGCCTATTAAAATATGGAGAACAAAAATGTTGAGGTTCCAAAATTAGGGAAAGATCAAGATCCACTTCCACCTCGTGCTGAAGCTGCTGCCACTAGTCATGGCCGAGACGATGAAATGCCAGCAACGTCGTCTGCCAAGGCCGATGCCCAATGTCATAGTACAGAGCATGTCAAATCCAAAACACCAAATATCAGTAAAAAAAGGACTCCAAAACCTAAAATAAAATTGTCGGAGGAGAAGCGTAAACTTGCCAATATGCCATTTACCACACGGAGTGGCAAGGAACGGCTGAGGCCCTGGCCTATGTTCATGGCTAGTGGTTCAGCTTCACATGAGGATGGAAGCACTCAGCCTCTCGCTAGAAAAATGAAAAGACTCAAGCTGGCAAAAGCAGCACAGCAAAGAACTGTGCATTCTTCGAAATCCCAAATCCACAAGGAGAGTCCAATTGTGTCGGTTGCGATGCCTGACCTTCCCATCACTGGACGTGAAGAGCATGCGCCTTCCACCATTTGCACGCCCCCTGCAAGTGCTGGAAGGAGCACCCGCAGTCCAGTTCCTGATAGTCAGATTGAAGATGTCAGTGTTGAAGTACACCAGGATGAGAAGGATATGGGTGTTGCTGGCGCTGGGGAGGAAATTGACCAGGAGGATTCTGATGGTGAGGTGGTTTGTTTAAGTCAGGCACCCGGGGAGACACCTGTTGTCCGTGGGAGGAATATGGCCGTTGACATGCCAGGTGAAAATACCAAAAAAATCAGCTCTTCGGTGTGGAGGTATTTCACCAGAAATGCGGACAACAGGTGTCAAGCCGTGTGTTCCCTTTGTCAAGCTGTAATAAGTAGGGGTAAGGACGTTAACCACCTCGGAACATCCTCCCTTATACGTCACCTGCAGCGCATTCATAATAAGTCAGTGACAAGTTCAAAAACTTTGGGTGACAGCGGAAGCAGTCCACTGACCAGTAAATCCCTTCCTCTTGTAACCAAGCTCACGCAAACCACCCCACCAACTCCCTCAGTGTCAATTTCCTCCTTCCCCAGGAATGCCAATAGTCCTGCAGGCCATGTCACTGGCAATTCTGACGAGTCCTCTCCTGCCTGGGATTCCTCCGATGCATCCTTGCGTGTAACGCCTACTGCTGCTGGCGCTGCTGTTGTTGCCGCTGGGAGTCGATGGTCATCCCAGAGGGGAAGTCGTAAGCCCACTTGTACTACTTCCAGTAAGCAATTGACTGTTCAACAGTCCTTTGCGAGGAAGATGAAATATCACAGCAGTCATCCTACTGCAAAGCGGATAACTGAGTCCTTGGCAACTATGTTGGTGTTAGACGTGCGTCCGGTATCCGCCGTTAGTTCACAGGGAACTAGACAATTTATTGAGGCAGTGTGCCCCCGTTACCAAATACCATCTAGGTTCCACTTCTCTAGGCAGGCGATACCGAGAATGTACACGGACGTCAGAAAAAGACTCACCAGTGTCCTAAAAAATGCAGTTGTACCCAATGTCCACTTAACCACGGACATGTGGACAAGTGGAGCAGGGCAGGGTCAGGACTATATGACTGTGACAGCCCACTGGGTAGATGTATGGACTCCCGCCGCAAGAACAGCAGCGGCGGCACCAGTAGCAGCATCTCGCAAACGCCAACTCTTTCCTAGGCAGGCTACGCTTTGTATCACCGCTTTCCAGAATACGCACACAGCTGAAAACCTCTTACGGCAACTGAGGAAGATCATCGCGGAATGGCTTACCCCAATTGGACTCTCCTGTGGATTTGTGGCATCGGACAACGCCAGCAATATTGTGTGTGCATTAAATATGGGCAAATTCCAGCACGTCCCATGTTTTGCACATACCTTGAATTTGGTGGTGCAGAATTTTTTAAAAAACGACAGGGGCGTGCAAGAGATGCTGTCGGTGGCCAGAAAAATTGCGGGACACTTTCGGGTGTGTTTTGGATTTGGGTGTTTTTTTTTCAAAAACCCCTCAAAAACAGCTTAAATCATAGAATTTGGGGAAAATTTTGATCCCATAGTATTATTAACCTCAATAACCATAATTTCCACTAATTTCCAGTCTATTCTGAACACCTCACACCTCACAATATTATTTTTAGTCCTAAAATGTGCACCGAGGTCGCTGGATGACTAAGCTAAGCGACCCAAGTAGCCAGCACAAACACCTGGACTGCAGTGTCAGACAGGATGGCACTTAAAAAAATAGTCCCCAAACAGCACATGATGCAAAGAAAAGAGAAAAAGAGGTGCACCAAGGTCGCTGGATGGCTAAGCTAAGCGACACAAACACCTCAATTTCACAGGAACTATTTGTTCTAATCAATGGTATTATTGCTCCAAATCACTGGAAGAAAATGACAAAGTCACAGGAATTATTCATTCTAATCAATGGTATTATTGGTCATAATCACTGGAAGAAAATGACAAAATCACTGGAATTAAATGGCAGTAATGTTGGGAATTATATCAAATGGCAGTACCACTGGACATATACGGAAATGTCAGACAGGATGGCACTTAAAAAAATAGCCCCAAACAGCACATGATGCAAAGAAAAGAGGAAAAAAGTTGCACTGTGGTCACTGGACGGCTAAGCTAAGCGACACAAACACCTCAATATCACAGGAATTATTTGTTCTAATCAATGGTATTATTGGTCCAAATCACTGGAATAAAATGACAAAATCACTGGAATTATTCGTTCTCATCAATAGTATTATTGGTCCAAATCACTGGAAGAAAATGACAAAATCACTGAAATTATTTGGCAAGATCACTGTAATTAATAATTATAAATCACTGATATTAATTGATAAAATCTCACTATCACCTGCCTAGTGAAGTGGAATCTAGATGGGATTTTGTACCGGGGACACAATAACTTCACCAATTGTCTAAATCCCAATGCACTAGTGGCGGAAAACGGGCGCACGTCTAACAGCGCACTGATTATACTGAGAACTGATCATACTGATTACTGATGATACTACGGAGAACTGACACTGAGCAGCGAGAACAGCACTGGATTATTGTACTGTAGTACACTGGTCCCCACAATGCAGCAAAGATATTGAGCACTGATCCAGGGAATAGAACTTAGTCTGACACGGAGCTGCAAAATACATCAATGGACAACTGTACTGTACTACTATATACTAGTGGTCAACACAATGTTGCACTGTACTACTATATACTGGTCACAACAATGCAGCACCGATATGGATACTAGAAATGACACAGAGCAGCAAGAAACAGCAATAGCCTACTGTACTCTATTACTATATACACTGGTGGTCACCAAAATGCTGAACTGTACTACTATATACTGGTCACAACAAAGCAGTATAGATATGGATACTAGAAGTGACACAGAACTGCAAGATACAGCAATGGCCTACTGTACTGTACTACTATATACTGGTGGTCACCACAATTCTGTGCTGTACTACTATATACTGGTCACAACAATGCAGCACAGATATGGATACTAGAAGTGACACAGAGTTGCAAGATACAACAATGGCCTACTGTACTGTACTACTATATACTAGTGGTCACCACAATGCTGCACTGTACCACTATATACTGGTCACAACAATGCATCACAGATATGGATACTAGAAGTGACACAGAGCTGCAAGATACAGCAATGCCCTACAGTACTGTACTACTATATACTGGTGGTCACCACAATGCTGCACTGTACTACTGTATACTGGTCACAACAATGCAGCACAGATATGGATACTAGAAGTGACACAGAGCTGCAAGATACAGCAATGGCCTACTGTACTGTACTATTATATACTGGTGGTCACCATAATGCTGCACTGTACTACTATATACTGGTCACAACAATGCAGCACATATATGGATACTAGAAGTGACACAGAGCAGCAAGGAACAGCAATGGCCTACTGTGCTGTGCTACTATATACTGGTGGTCACCACACTGCTGCACTGTACTACTATATACTGGTCACAACAATGCAGCACAGATATGGATACTAGAAGTGACACAGAGCATAGAGATACAGCAATGGCCTACTGTATTGAACTACTATATACTGGTGGTCATCACAATTCTGCACTGTACCACTATATACTGGTCACAACAATGCAGCACCGATATGGATACTAGAAATGACACAGAGCAGCAAGAAACAGCAATAGCCTACTGTACTGTATTACTATATATACTGGTGGTCACCAAAATGCTGAACTGTGCTACTATATACTGGTCACAACAAAGCAGTATAGATATGGATACTAGAAGTGACACAGAGCTGCAAGATATAGCAATGGCCTACTGTACTGTACTACTATATACTGGTGGTCACCACAATTATGTGCTGTACTACTATATACTGGTCACAACAATGCAGCACAGATATGGATACTAGAAGTAACACAGAGTTGCAAGATACAACAATGGCCTACTGTACTGTACTACTATATACTGGTGGTCACCACAATGCTGCACTGTACTACTATATACTGGTCACAACAATGCATCACAGATATGGATACTAGAATTGACACAGAGCTGCAAGATACATCAAAGGCCTACTGTACTGTACTACTATATACTGGTGGTCACCATAATGCTGCACTGTACTACTATATACTGGTCACAACAATGCATCACAGATATGGATACTAGAAGTGACACAGAGCTGCAAGATACATCAAAGGCCTACTGTACTGTACTACTATATACTGGTGGTCACCATAATGCTGCACTGTACTACTATATACTGGTCACTTCAATGCAGCATATATATGGATACTAGAAGTGACACAGATCAGCAAGAAACAGTAAAGGTCTACTGTACTGTACTACAATATACTGGTGGTCACCACAATGCGGCACTGTACTACTATATACTGGTCACAAAATTGCAGCACATATATGGATACTAGAAGTGACACAGAGCTGCAAGATACAGCAATGGCCTACTGTACTGTACTACTATATAATGGTGGTCACCACAATGCTGCACTGTACTACTATATACTGGTCACAACAATGCAGCACTGATCAGGATACTAGAAGTGACACAGAGCAGCAAGAAAAAGCAATGGCCTACTGTACTGTACTACTATATACTGGTGGTCACCACAATGCTGCACTGTACCACTATATACTGGTCACAACAATGCAGCACAGACATGGATACTAGAAGTGACACAGAGCTGCAAGAAACAGCAATGGCCTACTGTACTGTACTACTATATACTGGTGGTCACCACAATACAGCACTGTACTACTATCTACTGGTCACAAGAATGCAGCAGATATTGAGCACTGATCAGGATACTAGAACTGAGTCTGACACGAAGCTGCAAGATACAGCAATGGCCTACTGTACTATACTACTATAATATACTGGTGGTCACAACAATGCAGCACACTGAGCACAGATATTGAGCTTTTCAGGCAGAGAATGTAGCCACGTCCTCTCCGCTCAATCTACAATGCATGAGTAAAAATGGCGGTGACGAGCGGTTCTGTATATGGAATACGCATCTTGCGAGAATCCGACAGCGGGATGATGACGTTTGGCCTTGTTTGTGTTAACCGAGCAAGGCGGGAAGTTTCGAGGCTGCCTCGGAACTGTGTAAAACATGTGAAGTTCGGTGGGGTTTGGATCTCGACGAACTGAACCCGCTCATCTCTAATATATACCCTGTTTCATACATGTTTGTGATCTTGTGGCTCATTTTAACATCTGCGGAAGCTGCCATTATATTTTTAGGGCAAGCACCAAGGTTCCCTCTGGTTTCCTGGGGTTTGTACTTGGGAGGCATTTGCTGCACAAGACAAATACTGTAGGTTGTATAGCCTTTTCCTTATTCCGTCTGTCAATGTTGTTATCTTAAATAGATCTAAGAATTGTGAGAATGACTTCAGGGGCCAAAGTTGCATATTCTGGGTGACTGACCTTAAGGGTCTTGAGTAACTTTGGCTGTAGACACCAAGGAAAGCATTTTTAAGTATACTGTATGTGTGTCCCAAGGATCATCTAAACCAAATCCAAAACCAATTGTCTTTGTTTGCATTGACTGTAATATTCTGGGACACACTGATTTCTTCCTTGTATTATGTCTTCTGGTGGCATGTCTCACAATATGCTTTTACATTTAGTCATCTATTGCTGATGCTAGGTGGTCCATCTACTGATGGAAGCCCACTGGATTTTTGGACAGTGGGGCTACATCTTGATACATAGGGTACCAGGGCTTTTGCCAAGACACCTGTCTATCTGGTACTGCAGGGTTGTTTATACCATCAGCTGCTCTTCCAGGAGTCATTTGTGGGAATACTGGATAATGCCAGGTAGAGGAGTGATTACAAAGGCTTGTGGTACTGATGCAATGGCTACATGATAGGAGGGTGGTTGACTGAGGTATTGTCTATTATCCCTATTTAAGCTTCATTTATAACATATTGTCACTTGCCACAGTTTAACAGTGGGACAATTACACATCCAAGTGTGCTTTTTGTTGTATGACATCCAATTTTTCTTAATTTCTGTATATCCCTTTGTATCAATTATGTGACCAGTAAAGGAAGTTGTGCTACAACAAGGTCTACATGACTCTGACCAAGGTGTCTTACAGACTAATCACAAATGATCCATGGATAAATTGCAAAATCTACAATATGGATTTGAACACCTCCAGCAGCATCCATTATTGTCAATTACTGAACAATTTAAATTACAATCATCCCAGATGATTCCCCAATGCATTGAATCTATCTGCTCTTAGAAATCTTGTGTCTCCTTTTCTAAGATTACCTGTTCTGCCACTTTGAGCCAATTGGACAACTTTCCCTTTAGCTTTTGACTTTTTATATATATGACTTATGAAATTGTTGTAACTTAATTGGGTCCAATATGGCATTTTTTGTCTATGCCAACGTTTTTAAATAGAACTGGCAGACCTTTCATGCCCCTCAGGACCTAAAACTGGTCGCATAATGTCCATAAGACTTTGGATTACTTTAAGTCTTTAACTCTCAGAATTACCCATACTCATTTTCCATTAGATTTAACCAAAACCCTTCTTTTACTTGTTATAAAGTAACTCATCCCTATTTAGGGGACTCTATCTAAAATATCAAGTTTTTTATATTTCTGTGGAGACCAGATGTTCAGGTATATTCTATCTTCCGTACCTTAGGAAACGGTACAACTGTGTTCATAAATATTTTGGCTCTGTGTCAACCAGAAAACAAAGCAAAACAACCCACCTTTATAATGCAGTGAGATTTGGGTAATATACTGAACAAGGGGTCTTTGTGTATGATGCTCAAATAAGAATTGGTATCTAAGACAAAGCGGCTGTTTGGAAAAAATTAATACACTTTTACAGTCCTTACATCTAAAATGATTTATGTTTATAGACATGTTACAGTATGTTGAAAATAACATCAAGAGCCTCAGACACATAGATATCCATACTTGCTACTTCAGACAGATAATGGAGGGCATAAGACAGTGCCATAACTTGGTATGTGCGCTGTGTGCCTTGCACACAGCACAGTGTGAGCTGGGGCGCATCCAGCCACCAACAAAATGTAATGTATATACATCTCAGCCGCCTTTCTCCCCAAAGCCGTTGTTAAATCAGCAGCATGGAAAACACCCCCCGGGACACTGGAGGCGGAGGGAGAGGCAGCGGGCACAGGACAGCGCTGCCTGCAGTAGAGAAGAGCAGGCAGCGCTGAAGATGGAGAATGCCACGCTGCCCCTGTTAGTCACCACAGGTCGGATCTTCACCAATCCAAGCTGCAGCTCTCCCGGATCTCTGCGGCACTGGCAGGCAAACTCGTAGCCACCAGCGCCGCATAGAAGACAGGACGGGGCAGCTGAGTGCAGCAGGAGGCGGAGGAAGTGGCCCTCCTGCTGCGCTTATAGATGTTGCTCCCGTCCCTGCTGTAGCTCCGCCCATGTGCAATGCGCCGGCTCTTGTCCCTGCTGCTGCCGGGCTCCCACCTGGGGTGCTCACTCCTTGTTCCTGCCACCGCCACCGGGCTCCCACATCGTGGGGTGCACACTGCACCCAGTTCCTGCCACCGCTAGAGCAATGCAGTGCACCTAGTGGTCTGGTAGGCTTTAATATGAATTCAAAATCATCATACTGTCAAAGTCAGAAAAATATCCCTATACACGCTGCCATATTTGCACCTCACACTGGTCCGCGCTGCGCATGCGTGCGCTTTCCCGTGATAGCGCATACCCGTTGTTGCGTGCACCCGCTCGCACTCGGTATGCGTATTTACGGTAAAGAGTATGTAGTCGTAGCGTGCGACCCAATCGTTACATATTTTCACAATTAATGTAGTTTATAGATCATGGTCCCTTTGATAGATTCTGAAAGTTTGGTTAATATAGAATGTCCCTGAACGGAGGAATCCCTCTTTGCATTGTACGAAGGGTCTAACAGGAGTCATACGGCAGTGTTTGGTACCCATCGGAAGAGTATTTAAATAGCAATATTCCGGTGTTGGTTTGGAGCGGATCAATCGCTCGTGCGAATAGTTATGAACATAAGAAGTTTATGTTCATTTACTATTATTTGTTCTTACTTAATCATGCGGCGGGAAACCTAGTTTCCCACCCACCTGAACAGTTGGAAACAGTCACAGCCCACCTGTATGAAACAACCTATGACCTTTTGTTATAATGCGAAGCCGAATTCCTGTGTCCAATGGACGATAAGATTGTAGGGACCATTAGCTTGCATTGTGTGTGGAGCATAAAAGACGGGCCTGTGGCATCCAGCTTACACTTCTCTTCAAACGGTTCTCATTGCTGATAATCGGGAAGCTGGATGTCCAGAGGCGCTTGCGATCGTTTCCCCTTGTGCGTAAGTTTTCTCCGTAATCATATTGTCTTACTGTGAGCCGTCTTCTCTCTCTCTCTTCTCTCTCTCTCTCTCTTTTCTCTCTCTCTCTCTCGTATATTCCTTTAAGTATATTGTATTGTATTATATTTCCTGTGCAGTTATCTGGTTAGTTGGTTTATGTTATACTGTAGTGTATGCTTTGTACTGTGATTCTTTTTGCAAGTAATAGTCATAATACATATAATAGGTTTCGGACCCTAAGCCAGGTATCTGTGTATTCTTTATAGTGTTAAGTATTCTCTGAGCGTCGGTGACGCTCAAGCAGCTTTGTAGGTAATCAGGTTACACAAGGTTGCACTTACACATTGTCTCCACACTAAGGTTTACTGTGTATTTCATTGCTGAAGGTATAGATATAAAGGTTTAACGTTGTGAGCGTCTGCATCGCTGGTGATCTCCTCGTGGTCCCGAGCGTCCGCTACGCTATAGCTAATCATTACGTTAGTCGGCAGCCAATAGCGTGCCTGCCTGTGATCACTAAGCCGTAAGCGAACGTGACGCTTGAGCGTCTCGACTACGGCTGAGCGATCGCTACGCAACTTGCGTACCCTTACGGTACTTCTTACGTAGATAGCGTACAGTGTTCTTAGACCTCTTAAAGGATATTATATAAGATAAAAATTCAGCTTTATCAATTGGGGGCCGTCCAGTCCTTCACATATCTGCACTAGGTAGAATCAGCAGACATTATCCCTCAGCAAAGGGCGGGAGGTTGTCTCGTAGTGCTGACGGGATAAGCGTCTGCTTCGCTTAGATAAAGAGTGCTGAAGGAATCCGGGAACCGGAGGTAAGAACAAAACGCTAGTGTCTTTTTAAACTGTCTATTTTTCTTCTGTCTTGCGTATACACGCACGCATACATATATATCTGCATTTCTTTTTCATTTTTCGTATATCACTATCCTGTCTGCCAGTTTTATAGTTGATAAAAGTGCTAAAAGAGATTTGCTGTTATTTCATAGTTTAAGAATAGAGGTAACATAGTTAAAGTGTAGACAAACACACAGTTTTGCCTGGGAGATAGGGCGAAGTCAGTGTGGTGTGTGGTAGATGATCAGGGATCATCTACGTTGATAAAAGTATAAATTGTGTTACGGTGGATCGTTTGCTTTGCGTACACGTGTCCCTAACAAAAGACTTGTGTACGCAATCCAAAGGCAGACGCACGCAGCGTACATTACGCAACGGAGCGTCCGGTTACGCCCACGTAGCTCAAGTCACGATAAAGTTGATTTTTAACGCAACGCGATAAGTAACGCAAAGCGGTAAATAGCGCAACAGGCGATAAATAACGCAAGTCTATTTTTGGTGTCCGAAATTTAATTAACAGATCCTGCTCCTAATTGGTAACACAGCTGGGCTAAAGGAAAAATTTCTGCGCAGAAATAGAAATAGAAATAGAAGCAAAAGTGTACATGTGATGAGTGAGTGTTTTTTTTTTACATTTATACAATTTGGAGGTTGAACCAAAAGAAATCACCGAGTACTCGTGAGGAACATACGTGTAAGTGACATGCACGGTGGCTAGGGAGGCATCCTTGGTTAAACACAACATTTGAGCATTAGAGTATAGCGGACTAGTATAGAAGGTCAGACCAGGAGGTCGTATAGAAACAAGACCAGGAGGTCGTATAGAAACAAGACCAGGAGGTCGTATAGAAACAAGACCAGGAGGTCATAGTAGACCAACAGGTCCAGGTACAGTAAACAAGGAAGTCCGCTATACAGTCCACAGGCACAACACCAAAAAGGGTTGGTGCAACACCCATATAGGCCATACAAGCTCGCTGAAGGAATTCGCAGCCGCAATTTTCGATTCCATTGGTCTTTCCGTACATAAGTTTAGTTGTTTGTGTACTGAACGACTGGACCGCACGTAATTGTGTACAGTAGTTAGTAATCTGACCTAGTACCATTAGAGTAAAGGGGTCACAAACGCTATTTGTACATTCTGACGTGATTTGTGTAATTTTTTATTTTTGAGAAGGGAAGTTCGCTGGTCACTCAGGAATTATCCAACAACCCCACCTTTACTGGAAAGAGTAAGTGTTCTTCGGATAACCCTCGCATGTTCCAGTAAAACAAAGGTTTTTATAGGTGCCCTGTGTCGAGTACGCCAGCACCATATCGGTGTGATCAGGTCGTATTGGTCGGCGTGGGCGAGCGAGTGAGGTGCTCGGTAAACTTCACCGCCTACCTATCGTGAATAATTTGGTTTTCTGTAAGGGTTCGCTGAAGACCCTGATATAGAGATCAGAGGTAGAGCAAGCGGACGCCTGCAGGTTATGGGGGCCAGTTGTTCAGGAAGGGGGCGATCAACCTCGGTTCGGGTTGACCCTGTAAACCGTCCAGTAGGATCGGCCAGGTATGTAATGTGTGAGAAATATGGAAGTCACACAGAGGTTTTATGTGATGAATGGGAAAGAATGACTGTACATGATGGGGAGAAGTTCCCAAATATAGGCAGCTTTAGCCCAAAAGTGTTACAAAATTTAAGGAGGAGGATATGTCTCATAAAACCAGCAAAGAGACGAAGCAAACATTATGATTATTTTCAGTTATGGCAGCAGGAAGGTGAATTACAAAGAGATTTAATTGACTTATCTGACTCTTATCTTGAGAAGAGAGACATGGCGATGGAGGGGATTGTGGTTGCGGAGAAAAGCACAAGGGTGAACAATAAAAACGCTCTTAGCAACTGTAGTATAGATAATAAGAATAAGTGTAATAAATGTAACAATGATTATTGTAATACTGTTGAATGTACAACTATTAACCTATGCAAGTTGCACCCCATGTCAAACTTCCCTCAGGAATACCAACAAGAAAGGGAGTCCAGAACGATGTCGGCACCCCTTCCAACAACCATCACACAAGACATCCAGGTGGACGCGACCAAATTGGTAAAGGCAATAATCAAACCCCCTAACGGAGGGTCAGGTGAGGTCGTGTCCACAGGTACGTACAATGTTTCATATCACGCACCTACAGATGTACCACATATTGTAAGACCAACACAAGATGATGTAGCTGAGTTTGATCCGGTCAGGGTGATTGCAGTCCCCAATGGGAAGACTGACGATCAGAGAATCATTCCCGTCAAGGACAGTACAATGCGCTGTCTCTGGTCCCGGACCGAATTGAGATCAATTATGTCTGAATTTCCTGATCCTAGGAAAAATCTAGCAGCATGTCAGAGATTTGTTAAAGAACTAGGAAACTCCACAGAACCCACCAACAAAGATTGGCGGACAGTGCTGAGGGTATGTTTGCCCTCCAGTGTTGACCCTGCGAAATTTATTGCTGATTGTAAATTAGACACGGAGGCACCTTGTACGGAGGAACACAATCAGGAATGTATTAAGCAGATCAACCAACAGTTAGAAGTATATTTTCCAACCATTGGCGAGTGGAACATAATCTTCTCCATAAGACAAAGGGAAGGGGAAAGTATTTCTCATTATTTCAATCGAACACTGCAAATAATGGCTAGAAACACTGGGATCACAGACATCAAGACAAATGCACAATATAAAGGAATAGTGGGTAAAGCATTAATAAATGGTTTAAATGATGAATTAAGAATAAGGGTACAGACCACCAACCCAGACTGGAAAGATATCTCGGTGGCCGCATTAAGAGAGGCCATCATTAATCATGAGCAGAACATCAGCAAGCACGGGGAAGCAAAGGAGCCTCAGGTCCCTGTGGGTAAGTCAAAGGTGACTAGGTGTTATAACTGCCAGGAGGAAGGTCATTATGCAAGAGATTGCAGGCCTAGAAGCACACACAAGGTATATGCACCCCCTAGACAACAACATAACCATAATACCCAAAGAAGCAGGGAGATACAGGGAAAGCGGTTGAGGGTGATGAGCATCCAAGCGTTTGAAGAGGCATCAAATCAGCCAAGACCCCAGTTCACTGACACTTGGAGAAAGCCAAGGGTTTGTTACCATTGTAGAAGAGAAGGGTATTACGCCAGCAACTGTAATAACTCACATAAAGTTAGACCCCCTAGACCAAGAAATGAGCAAAATTACAACACACACCATTATAATCAAGGATCATATAGTGAGGATTTTGAGCCACACCCATGGTAAGTAGTCAAGAAAGGTGATCATTAAGACTGGAGGTAAGCCTGAGGTAACGGTTAATAAAATGGGAGGCCATTCACTGAAGACACAGGAATGACCAGGTGAAACGTTGTAAATGTATTTGTGAAAAATGTTTTTTTTTCTCTCTCTCTATCCCCATCTCTGACGATTATTGGTAAGAATTCACACATTGCATATCCACTTGGTCCTTGCAGAAGTCTACCAAACCCCAGCATGACCTATACGCCACAATGTATTTCTGGCCAGATACAGACAGTGGAGTAATGCAGGTGCTGGTGGGGAGGGACTGCTCAAGGAGACCATTAGACACGTAGATATGACAGCCTAATAAGTCTGACAATGTTTTTCTAATGCTGACAATGTTTTCTTAATGTTGACAATGTTTAAAAATGCTTTGTTTCTCTTCTCTTATTGATGGTTATTGTCGAATTATGTAATGTATATATGCACATGAATTGTTCTCTGTCTCTTTTGTTTTTTTATTTTCTCTCTCTTCTCACTCATGTTTTCATGGTTTGAAGATGGTATGGCACCCCTCAGTTGGACCAATGGTAATGCCAGATTTTTGCTCCTTACAGAAAGATCGCTGCTTAGGAAGGAATATTGCATCACCAGAATGTTCATTTTGAAGACTGAGAGACAGCACCTTCGAGAGGACAGCAGAACAAGAAGAACAACAAGACGAGAGAACTTATTATCGTAACAAGTTCTCTCCCCCTCAAACTGATTTTCTTATACCCCCCTTTACAAATTTCTTCTTTTCTCCTCCTGTAAGATGGACTTGCCCCAAGAGACTGTGATATGGATCTTCCTGTCGACCCTGATGTTGACCAGAGCAGTCTGTTTCGGTGAGAGTACCAGTGAGGTCGAGGAAGGATCCAGAAAGGTTCTAATGACTGAGACGGAGGTGTAAATTTCCCATAGCAACCCAATCACCAAGCAAAGGCAAGTACCGGGCACGATCTAACAACCATGTTATTTGTAAACATTTTGAAGGATTGTTAGTTTAAGAAGAAAGACCGTATCTGTAGGCTCTGTAACAATAATGCCAATCCAGTTTTAATAACCATATGGACCAGCATCCATTGAGTGACTATCACTCCTTAGTGGGTAGCGTGTTAAATAAAACAGATTGTTGGGTATGCTCTCAAGTACCTCAGGGTCATAGCAAATCAGGGCTAGTACCATTTCCTTTAACGATAGGGGAGGTACTTGAGTTAGATGGTGGGAGACCGGTGGACCGGAGGTTTAATATCTCCAGCCCTCCTAGTTTGAAGCTCCACCAATACCACGTGGATAGGTCCCTATTATGTTTTAACATCTCCAATCCCAGAAAGCCGGGAAATTGGGAAGTGTCATGGAGTGACCACACCATGACCTTTTCACACAGAGCAGATAGAATGCCTACAGATACAGAGCTTGTACGCCACATAGCCAGTAGAGGAAAATCTTTCAGGTATAGATATACCTTAGGAAATAGGATTACTAGAGTTGGAGAAGTATCACCAGGATACTGTGCACATATCGTACAACCTGATACATGTATTAAGCAGATGGAAGAATTAGGGTTAGGAGATTTCACCTGGAAGGTGTGTAATATGGTAATGTCCTTCTCCGTCCCATATGTTCTCCCCGATGATGCATATTTCATATGCGGGAGAAAGGCGTACAAGTGGCTTGCCCCAAACTCTGAAGGATTGTGTTATATTGGAAAAGTATTGCCTGAAGTGATGACTGTAACACATGACAAAATGAAAGACATACACCGTGGTGCCCAAGCTCCTTATACTCACACTCATTACGAGCACCTTGTTAAAAGACAACTGTCAGAAAGGTTAGAGCATCCGGCCTCTGATCTGATCCATGAATCCACCGGGATTCAGGTTCTGGTGGCGTTAGATTTCACTCGCACCGCTCGAGGAGTGATGAATTATAGATACATTTCCGCACTCGCCAATTTGTTAGATAATATCACTGAAATGTATGATGACACGTTTAGATACACTGGAAGAGAACTTCAAGCCTATAAAACAGAACTGGTACAGCATAGAATGGTTCTTAATTACCTCACAGCAGTGACAGGCGGATATTGTGTTACATTGGCAACACAGTACGGCGTGAAGTGTTGCACGTATATCACGAATAGCACCGAGGATCCGGTAGAGGTCATAGACCAAAAGATGGACGATATTCTCCAATTAAAGTGGGAATTTCGCCGAAAACACAATCTCACTCTTGCTGCTGTGGGTAATGAGCTGACTGGTTGGGTGTCATGGTTGAACCCGCGAAATTGGTTCTCTGGTTTAGGAGACTGGGCTCAAGGAGTCATAATGGATGTTGGGAAGTTTCTCCTATGTATCTTAGGTGTCGTTATATCGATTGGATTGATATTTAGATGCGGGCAGGCTTTAATGAGGTGCAAACAAAGTACCAGAGTGATGAGTTTGAGGAGTGAGGAAACTGTAATTAACCTGGATTTGATTTACGACCCAACGATAGAAACAATGAGGTGATGAAAATGCGATTATACGGTCCGTTTCTTTCACCTGTTTTTCTGCTTTTCTCCAAGATAAAAAGACCCCCTTGGACGAGGAAGTTGACGAGACGCTATACAGACAACGGATTGACCAAAGAAGAAGTTTTGACCACTTGAGAAACGGACATTTGATGAACTTTGCCATGGATCCCCAGTTTCCCTAGAATTCTTAAACTTACGCTAGCCCAACATTTTTTGTAAATCTGATGGCATTGACAAAGCTTATTGCTCACGCCTAATGAGCAAAACAGCGCAAAGAAGACGACTTTCAACTGATACCGAACAAAACTTCGACCGACAGATGTACATTAACCTGACATAGAATACCACTGCATTTTCCATAAGTGTTTATATCTTCATCTCTACAACCCTCAGGTAATGACACACATAGTCGATAGGAAATACAGGCACAGATATCAGCAACCACATACCTCCCCTATTCATGTATCATCAACTAAAATGTGCTTCC
The DNA here is from genome assembly GCF_028390025.1 of Pseudophryne corroboree. Taxonomy (NCBI): domain Eukaryota; kingdom Metazoa; phylum Chordata; class Amphibia; order Anura; family Myobatrachidae; genus Pseudophryne; species Pseudophryne corroboree. The sequence continues at coordinate 1,235,364,336 of NC_086444.1, read as the reverse complement.
CCATTTTGTTACAACTGAAAGCCGAAATGAGCTCGGTAGAGTTTGACAGCCCATCCACAGACCCTTAATACGGGATGAGAAGGAATTCAAATGTATACTTCGCAATACCTCGAAGCTTGATTTACAACACGTACGGCACGATGATACATGACCCCCCAAACATGGACTCATACACACATGCTTCTGCTATCTCACTAGGTCATACCCTCCTCACACCTACTCCTCTCTCCTCCCCTACCCAACCATGGAAATGAATTAACCCCTGACATATATTTTTCTCCTTTTGAAATGTTTTAGAAGGTGGCAGTTATTATTGACTGCCAAAGGGTGGACTGTCAAAGTCAGAAAAATATCCCTATACACGCTGCCATATTTGCACCTCACACTGGTCCGCGCTGCGCATGCGTGTGCTTTCCCGTGATAGCGCATACCCGTTGTTGCGTGCACCCGCTCGCACTCGGTATGCGTATTTACGGTAAAGAGTATGTAGTCGTAGCGTGCGACCCAATCGTTACATATTTTCACAATTAATGTAGTTTATAGATCATGGTCCCTTTGATATATTCTGAAAGTTTGGTTAATATAGAATGTCCCTGAACGGAGGAATCCCTCTTTGCATTGTACGAAGGGTCTAACAGGAGTCATACGGCAGTGTTTGGTACCCATCGGAAGAGTATTTAAATAGCAATATTCCGGTGTTGGTTTGGAGCGGATCAATCGCTCGTGCGAATAGTTATGAACATAAGAAGTTTATGTTCATTTACTATTATTTGTTCTTACTTAATCATGCGGCGGGAAACCTAGTTTCCCACCCACCTGAACAGTTGGAAACAGTCACAGCCCACCTGTATGAAACAACCTATGACCTTTTGTTATAATGCGAAGCCGAATTCCTGTGTCCAATGGACGATAAGATTGTAGGGACCATTAGATTGCATTGTGTGTGGAGCATAAAAGACGGGCCTGTGGCATCCAGCTTACACTTCTCTTCAAACGGTTCTCATTGCTGATAATCGGGAAGCTGGATGTCCAGAGGCGCTTGCGATCGTTTCCCCTTGTGCGTAAGTTTTCTCCGTAATCATATTGTCTTACTGTGAGCCGTCTTCTCTCTCTCTCTTCTCTCTCTCTCTTTTCTCTCTCTCTCTCTCTCTCTCGTATATTCCTTTAAGTATATTGTATTGTATTATATTTCCTGTGCAGTTATCTGGTTAGTTGGTTTATGTTATACTGTAGTGTATGCTTTGTACTGTGATTCTTTTTGCAAGTAATAGTCATAATACATATAATAGGTTTCGGACCCTAAGCCAGGTATCTGTGTATTCTTTATAGTGTTAAGTATTCTCTGAGCGTCGGTGACGCTCAAGCAGCTTTGTAGGTAATCAGGTTACACAAGGTTGCACTTACACATTGTCTCCACACTAAGGTTTACTGTGTATTTCATTGCTGAAGGTATAGATATAAAGGTTTAACGTTGTGAGCGTCTGCATCGCTGGTGATCTCCTCGTGGTCCCGAGCGTCCGCTACGCTATAGCTAATCATTACGTTAGTCGGCAGCCAATAGCGTGCCTGCCTGTGATCACTAAGCTGTAAGCGAACGTGACGCTTGAGCGTCTCGACTACGGCTGAGCGATCGCTACGCAACTTGCGTACCCTTACGGTACTTCTTACGTAGATAGCGTACAGTGTTCTTAGACCTCTTAAAGGATATTATATAAGATAAAAATTCAGCTTTATCAATACGTATGTCTATGTTCCTCGCCCACCCTGCACAGCCCACTCTCACCCTGTACACCCCCTCTACCCCTGTACACCCCACTCTCACCATGCACAACCCACTCTCACCCTGCACAACCCACTCTCACCCTGCACAACCCCTTCTTACCGAGTGTCCTCTCTCACCCTGTACACCCACCTCTCACCCTGTAAATCCCCCTCTCACCCTGCATCCTCTCTCACCCTGTATGAATCCCTCTAACCTTGCATCCTCTATCACCCTGTGCTCCCCCCTCTCACCCTGCGTCCCCTCCCACCCTGCGTCCTCTCTCACCCTGTACACCCCCTTCTCACCCTGTACACCCCCCTCTCACCCTACACATACCCTTCTCACCCTGCGTCCTCTCCCACACTGCACTCTCCCTCTCACCTGGTGCCCCTCTCCCACCCTGCAACCCTCTCCCACGCAGTGTCCCAATCCCCAATATGATCCTCTTCCACCCAGCATCCCTCCCTTCTTCTGTCCCTCTCCCTATTATGTCCTCCTCCCACCCAATGCCCCCACCCCCCTCCGTCTTTCTTCCACCATGTGTACTCCCTCTCATCCAGTGACTCTTAAGGACATGCCCCTTTTTCAGCGCACGTGCCTTTGACGTGCGCAACAGTACACACCAGAGTGGAACCTGTACCCCTTTAAATTTCCATACCCTCACTTCAAAATTCCCACTCCGATCACTATATATATATACAGGTACAGTATCTCTTATCCAAAATGCTTGGGACCAGAGGTATTTTGGATATCGGATTTTTTCGTATTTTGGAATAATTGCATACCATAATGAGATATCATGGTGATGGGACCTAAATCTAAGCACAGAATGCATTTATGTTTCATATACACATTATACACACAACCTGAAGGTCATTTTAGCCAATATTTTTTATAATTTTGTGCATTAAACAAAGTGTGTCTGCATTCACGCAATTCATTTATGTTTCATATACACCTTATACACACAGCCTGAAGGTCATTTAATACAATATTTTTAATAACTTTGTGTATTAAACAAAGTTTGTGTACATTGAGCCATCAAAAAACAAAGGTTTCACTATTTCGCTCTCACTCAAAAAAGTCCGTATTTCGGAATATTCCGTATTTCGGAATATTTGGATATGGGATACTCAACCTGTATATATATATCTAATTCATCTGCCTGCCTCTTAGTCTGAAGTGCGCCGGGCCCCCTATAGCCTTAATCCGGCTCTGGGCAGTGGGCACAGGATATCGCTGTCTGCAGTAGAGGAGAGCAGGCAGTGCTGACGATGGAGAGTACACTGCTGCGATGCAGAGAGAATGGGGAGACAGGAAACAAGGAAGAGGCAGCAGGACAGCTCTGGAGACTGGTGAGTTAAGTGAGCGCAATATAATGTGTAAAAAAAGGGGATGCTGTCTGCCATAATGTGTAAAATATGGGACGCTGTCTGCCGTAATGTGTAAAAAGGGAACTGTCTACCGTAATGTGTAAAAAGTAGGGATGTGCACCTGAAATTTTTCGGGTTTTGTGTTTTGGTTTTGGGTTCGGTTCCGTGGTCGTGTTTTGGGTTCGACCGCGTTTTGGCAAAACCTCACCGAATTTTTTTTGTCGGATTCGGGTGTGTTTTGGATTCGGGTGTTTTTTCCAAAAAACCATAAAAAACAGCTTAAATCATAGAATTTGGGGGTCATTTTGATCCCATAGTATTAATAACCTCAATAACCATAATTTCCACTCATTTTCAGTCTATTCTGAACACCTCACAATATTATTGTTAGTCCTAAAATTTGCACCGAGATCGCTGGATGGCTAAGCTAAGCGACCCAAGTGGCCGACACAAACACCTGGCCCATCTAGGAGTGGCACTGCAGTGTCAGGTAGGATGGCCCTTCCAAAAACTACTCCCCAAACAGCACATGACGCAAAGAAAAAAAGAGGCGCAATGAGGTAGCTGTGTGAGTAAGCTAAGCGACCCTAGTGGCCGACACAAACACCAGGCCCATCTGGGAGTGGCACTGCAGTGTCACGCAGGATGGCCCTTCCAAAAACTACTCCCCAAACAGCACATGACGCAAAGAAAAAAAGAGGCGCAATGAGGTAGCTGTGTGAGTAAGCTAAGCGACCCTAGTGGCCGACACAAACACCTGGCCCATCTAGGAGTGGCACTGCAGTGTCAGGCAGGATGGCCCTTCCAAAAACTACTCCCCAAACAGCACATGACGCAAAGAAAAAAAGAGGCGCAATGAGGTAGCTGTGTGAGTAAGCTAAGTGACCCTAGTGGCCGACACAAACACCTGGCCCATCTAGGAGTGGCACTGCAGTGTCAGGCAGGATGGCCCTTCCAAAACTACTCCCCAAACAGCACATGACGCAAAGAAAAAAAGAGGCGCAATGAGGTAGCTGTGTGAGTAAGCTAAGCGACCCTAGTGGCCGACACAAACACCTGGCCCATCTAGGAGTGGCACTGCAGTGTCAGGCAGGATGGCCCTTCCAAAAAATACTCCCCAAACAGCACATGACGCAAAGAAAAATGAAAGAAAAAAGAGGTGCAAGATGGAATTGTCCTTGGGCCCTCCCACCCACCCTTATGTTGTATAAACAGGACATGCACACTTTAACCAACCCATCTTTTCAGCGACAGGGTCTGCCACACGACTGTGACTGAAATGACATGTTGGTTTGGGCCCCCCCCAAAAAAGAAGCAATCAATCTCTACTTGCACAAACTGGCTCTACAGAGGCAAGATGTCCACCTCATCATCATCGTCCGATTCATCACCCCTTTCACTGTGTACATCCCCCTCCTCACAGATTATTAATTCGTCCCCACTGGAATCCACCATCTCAGATCCCCGTGTACTTTCTGGAGGCAATTGCTGCTGGTGAATGTCTCCATGGAGTAATTGATTATAATTCATTTTAATGAACATCATCTTCTCCACATTTTCTGGAAGTAACCTCGTACGCCGATTGCTGACAAGGTGAGCGGCGGCACTAAACACTCTTTCGGAGTACACACTGGAGAGAGGGCAACTTAAGTAGAATAAAGCCAGTTTGTGCAAGGGCCTCCAAATTGCCTATTTTCCCTGCCAGTATACGTACGGACTGTCTGACGTGCCTACTTGGATGCGGTCACTCATATAATCCTCCACCATTCTTTCAATGGTGAGAGAATCATATGCAGTGACAGTAGACGACATGTCAGTAATCGTTGGCAGGTCCTTCAGTCCGGACCAGATGTCAGCATCAGCAGTCGCTCCAGACTGCCCTGCATCACCGCCAGCGGGTGGGCTCGGAATTCGTAGCCTTTTCCTCGCACCCCCAGTTGCGGGAGAATGTGAAGGAGGAGATGTTGACAGGTCGCGTTCCGCTTGACTTGACAATTTTCTCACCAGCAGTTCTTTGAACCCCTGCAGACTTGTGTCTGCCGGAAAGAGAGATCCAACGTAGGTTTTAAATCTAGGATCGAGCACGGTGGCCAAAATGTAGTGCTCTAATTTCAACAGATTGACCGCACGTGAATCCTTGTTAAGCGAATGAAGGGCTCCATCCACAAGTCCCACATGCCTAGCGGAATCGCTCTGTTTTAGCTCCTCCTTCAATGCCTCCAGCTTCTTCTGCAAAAGCCTGATGAGGGGAATGACCTGACTCAGGCTGGCAGTGTCTGAACTGACTTCACGTGTGGCAAGTTCAAAGGGCAGCAGAACCTTGCACAACGTTGAAATCATTCTCCACTGCGCTTGAGACAGGTGCATTCCACCTCCTTTGCCTATATCGTGGGCAGATGTATAGGCTTGAATGGTCTTTTGCTGCTCCTCCATCCTCTGAAGCATATAGAGGGTTGAATTCCACCTCGTTACCACCTCTTGCTTCAGATGATGGCAGGGCAGGTTCAGGTTTTTTTGGTGGTGCTCCAGTCTTCTGTACGCGGTGCCTGCACGCCAAAAGTGGCCCGCAATTCTTCTGGCCACCGACAGCATCTCTTGCACGCCCCTGTCGTTTTTTAAATAATTCTGCACCACCAAATTCAAGGTATGTGCAAAACATGGGACGTGCTGGAATTTGCCCAGATGTAATGCGCGCACAATATTGCTGGCGTTGTCCGATGTCACAAATCCCCAGGAGAGTTCAATTGGGGTAAGCCATTCTGCGATGATCTTCCTCAGTTGTCGTAAGAGGTTTTCAGCTGTTTGCGTATACTGGAAAGCGGTGATACAAAGCGTAGCCTGCCTAGGAACGAGTTGGCGTTTGCGAGATCCTGCTACTGGTGCCGCCGCTGCTGTTCTTGCAGCGGGAGGCAATACATCTACCCAGTGGGCTGTCACAGTCATGTAGTCCTGAGTCTGCCCTGCTCCACTTGTCCACATGTCCGTGGTTAAGTGGACATTGGGTACAACTGCATTTTTTAGGACACTGGTGAGTCTTTTTCTGACGTCCGTGTACATTCTCGGTATCGCCTGCCTAGAGAAGTGGAACCTAAATGGTATTTGGTAACGGGGGCACACTGCCTCAATAAATTGTCTAGTTACCTGTGAACTAACGGCGGATACCGGACGCTTGTCTAACACCAACATAGTTGTCAAGGCCTCAGTTATCCGCTTTGCAGCAGGATGACTGCTGTGATATTTCATCTTCCTCGCAAAGGACTGTTGGACAGTCAATTGCTTACTGGAAGTAGTACAAGTGGTCTTCCGACTTCCCCTCTGGGATGACGATCGACTCCCAGCAGCAACAACAGCAGCGCCAGCAGCAGTAGGCATTACACTCAAGGATGCATCGGAGGAATCCCAGGCAGGAGAGGACTCGTCAGACTTGCCAGTTACATGGCCTGCAGGACTATTGGCTTTCCTGGGTAAGGAGGAAATTGACACTGAGGGAGTTGGTGGTGTGGTTTGCGCGAGCTTGGTTACAAGAGGAAGGGATTTACTGGTCAGTGGACTGCTTCCGCTGTCGCCCAAAGTTTTTGAACTTGTCACTGACTTATTATGAATGCGCTGCAGGTGACGTATAAGGGAGGATGTTCCGAGGTGGTTAACGACCTTACCCCTACTTATTACAGCTTGACAAAAGCAACACACGGCTTGACACCTGTTGTGCGCATTTCTGTTGAAATACTTCCACACTGAAGAGCTGATTTTTTTGGTATTTTCACCAGGCATGTCAATGGCCATATTCCTCCCACGGACAACAGGTGTCTCCCCGGGTGCCTGACTTAAACAAACCACCTCACCATCAGAATCCTCCTTGTCAATTTCCTCCCCAGCCCAAGCAACACCCATATCCTCATCCTGGTGTACTTCAACACTGACATCTTCAATTTCACTATCAGGAACTGGACTGCGGGTGCTCCTTTCAACACTTGCAGGGGGCGTGCAAATGGTGGAAGGCGCAAGCTCTTCCCGTCCAGTGTTGGGAAGGTCAGGCATCGCAACCGACACAATTGGACTCTCCTTTGGGATTTGGGATTTCGAAGAACGCACAGTTCTTTGCTGTGCTTTTGCCGCAAGTCTTTTCTTTTTTCTAGCGAGAGGATGAGTGCTTCCATCCTCATGTGAAGCTGAACCACTAGCCATGAACATAGGCCAGGGCCTCAGCCGTTCCTTGTCACTCCGTGTTGTAAATGGCATATTGGCAAGTTTACGCTTCTCCTCAGACGCTTTTAATTTTGATTTTGGGTCATTTTTTTACTTATCTTTTGTGTTTTGGATTTTACCTGCTCTATACTATGACATTGGGCATCGGCCTTGGCAGACGACGTTGATGGCATTTCATCGTCTCGGCCATGACTAGTGGCAGCAGCTTCAGCACGAGGTGGAAGTGGATCTTGATCTTTCCCTATTTTTTTAACCTCCACATTTGTGTCCTCCATATTTTGCGCACAACTAAAAGCCACCACAGGTATACAATGTAGATGGATGGATAGTATAGTATTACTTATACTTATGGACGACGAGTGCACTGACGACACAGAGGTAGGTACAGCCGTGGCCTACCGTACTGCTGCTTAGTGCTTATATATATAATATACTGTATAACGGACCTGGTGGACACTGTCAGCAGACTGCTAAACTAGTATGAAGAAAGCAAAAAAAAAAAACACCACAGGTATACAATGTAGATGGATAGTATAGTATTACTTATACTTATGGACGACGAGTGACGACACAGAGGTAGGTACAGCCGTGGCCTACCGTACTGCTGCTTAGTGCTTATATATATGATATACTGTATAACGGACCTGGTGGACAGTGTCAGCAGACTGCTAAACTAGTATGAAGAAAGGAAAAAAAAAACACCACAGGTATACAATGTAGATGGATGGATAATATAGTATTACTTATACTTATGGACGACGAGTGATGACACAGAGGTAGGTACAGCCGTGGCCTACCGTACTGCTGCTTAGTGCTTATATATATGATATACTGTATAACGGACCTGGTGGACAGTGTCAGCAGACTGCTAAACTAGTATGAAGAAAGAAAAAAAAAACACCACAGGTATACACTGTAGATGGATGGATAGTATAGTATTACTTATACTTATGGACGACGAGTGACGACACAGAGGTAGGTACAGCCGTTGCCTACCGTACTGCTGCTTAGTGCTTTTATATATAATATACTGTATAACGGACCTGGTGGACACTGTCAGCAGACTGCTAAACTAGTATGAAGAAAGAAAAAAAAAACACCACAGGTATACAATGTAGATGGATGGATAGTATAGTATTACTTATACTTATGGACGATGAGTGACGACACAGAGGTAGGTACAGCCGTGGCCTACCGTACTGCTGCTTAGTGCTTAATTATATATATAATATACTGTATAACGGACCTGGTGGACACTGTCAGCAGACTGCTAAACAAACTAGCATGAAGAAAGAAAAAAAAAACACCACAGTGTTTTTCAGGCAGACAAACGTATACTGGACTGGTGGTCACTGTCAGCAAAACTGTGCACTGTACTCCTGCTATAACTGCTCCCCAGTCCCCACAATTAGGCAGTGTGAGCAGTGCACTCAGCACAGATATATCATGCAGCAGTGCAGCACACTGAGTGAGCACAGATATGGTGGAGCGTTTTTTTTCAGGCAGAGAAACAACGGATTAAACTCAAAACCCTGCACTGTACTCCCTAACAGCTGCTCCCCGTCCCCAATCCTCCCCACAATTAAAACTAAGTCACTCAGTTTTTTTTTTCTAATACAACGGAGAGGACGCCAGCCACGTCCTCTCCCTATCAATCTCAATGCACGTGTGAAAATGGCGGCGACGCGCGGCTCCTTATATAGAATCCGAGTCTGGCGAGAATCCGACAGCGGCATGATGACGTTCGGGCGCGCTCGGGTTAACCGAGCAAGGCGGGAGGATCCGAGTCGCTCGGACCCGTGTAAAAAAAAGGTGAAGTTCGGGTGGGCACGGATTCCGAGGAACCGAACCCGCTCATCACTAGTAAAAAGGGGCACGCTGTCTGCCGTAGTGTGTAAAAAAGGGGACGCTGTCTTCCGTAATGTGTAAAAAGGGGACGCTGTCTACCGTAATGTTTAAAAAGGGGACGCTGTCTGCCGTAATGTGTAAAAAGGGGACGCTGTCTACCATAATGTTTAAAAAGGGGACGCTGTCTGCTGTAATGTGTAAAAAGGGGGGTGCTGTCTGCTGTAATGTGTAAAAGGGGGACGCTGTCTGCCGTAATGTATAAAAGGGATCTACCTGGTGTAGTAGTGCTACTGTGCAGCGTAATATGATAATGGAGACTACTGTGCACCGTAGTATGAATTGGTATTATTTTGTGGCCACACCCCTTCCCCATGAAGCCAAGCCCCTATATATATTTTTTGCCAATGCCGTTTCTTGCACACAGCGTTAAAATGCATACTTACGGCACTGGCATAAGACAATGGAGTCTAGTGAGTAGCAAACCTTATCACCACAGTTAAAGTCAGAGTCCTGGATTTCAGCCTCTCACATTGGGGTAAATTTACTAAGATTCGTAATTTCCGAAAAAAGGTCAAAGTTCAATCACGAATGACATCGACAGTGTAAAACTGCAACTTTTTGAATTGATTACGATGGATTTACTAAGCTGTCGTATTCGGGTTTTTCTTTTCTTCCGATGACGATGTCATTCGTTTTTTTTTACCTATTTTTACGGCAGTGATTAGCAAAACACTGCCGTTTTTTTTTACAATCAATCTCGGCCGGATCTGTGTGATCCGTGCTGGGGTTCTTATTTTTTTTTTATTTAATTAAACAATGTAAAATAAAAATAAAAAATGCGTGGGGTCCCCCCTCCTAAGCATAACCAGCCTCGGGCTCTTTGAGCCGATCCTGGTTGCAAAAATATGGGGAAAAAAATGACAGGGGTTCCCCCATATTTAAGCAACCAGCATCGGGCTCTGCGCCTGGTCCTGGTCCCAAAAATACGGGGGACAAAAAGAGTAGGGGTCCCCCGTATTTTTAAAACCAGCACCGGGCTCCACTAGCTGGACAGATAATGCCACAGCCGGGGGTCACTTTTATATAGTGCCCTGCGGCCGTGGCATCAAAAATCCAACTAGTCACCCCTGGCCGGGGTACCCTGGGGGAGTGGGGACCCCTTCAATCAAGGGGTCCCCCCCCCCAGCCACCCAAGGGCCAGGGGTGAAGCCCGAGGCTGTCCCCCCCCATCCAATGGGCTGCGGATGGGAGGGCTGATAGCCTTTGTTGTAAAATAAAAGATATTGTTTTTAGTAGCAGTACTACAAGTCCCAGCAAGCCTCCCCCGCATGCTGGTACTTGGAGAACCACAAGTACCAGCATGCGGCGGAAAAACGGGCCCGCTGGTACCTGTAGTACTACTACTAAAAAAATACCCAAAAAAAGACAAGACACACACACCGTGAAAGTATAATTTTATTACTTACATACACACATACATACATACTTACCTATGGCCCCACGCAGGTCGGTCCTCTTGTCCAGTAGAATCCAAGGGTACCTGTTGAATAAATTATACTCACGAGATCCAGGGATCCAGGCTCCTCGGCAAATCCAGGGTTAATCCACGTACTTGTTAAAAATAAAAAAACGGTATCCCGACCACGAACTGAAAGGGGACCCATGTTTGCACATGGGTCACCTTCCCACGAATGCCAGAAAGCCACTTTGACTTCTGTCTAAGTGGGTTTCTTCAGCCAATCAGGGAGTACCACGTTGTAGCACTCTCCTGATCAGCTGTGTGCTCTTGTCCTCACTGACAGGCAGCACACGGCAGTGTTACAATGTAGCGCCTATGCGCTACATTGTAACCAATGATGGGAACTTTCTGCCCTGCGGTTGACCTAAAGTGACGTCACCGCTGAGCTGAAAGTTCCCATCATTGGTTACAATGTAGCGCATAGGCGCTACATTGTAACACTGCCGTGTGCTGCCTGTCAGTGAGGACAGGACCACACAGCTGATCAGGAGAGTGCTACAACGTGGCGCTCCCTGATTGGCTGAAGAAACCCACTTAGCCAGAAGGCAAAGTGGGTGTCTTGCATTCGGGGAAAGGTGACCCATGTGCAAACATGGGTCCCCTTTCAGTTCGTGGTCGGGACACCGTTTTTTTATTTTTGGCAAGTACGTGGATTAACCCTGGATTTGCCGAGGAGCCTGGACCCCTGGATCTCGTGAGTATAATTTATTCAACAGGTACCCTTGGATTCTACTGGACAAGAGGACCGACCTGCGTGGGGCCATAGGTAAGTATGTATGTATGTGTGTATGTAAGTAATAAAATTATACTTTCACGGTGTGTGTGTCTTGTCTTTTTTTGGGTATTTTTTTAGTGGTAGTACTACAGGTACCAGCGGGCCCGTTTTTCCGCTGCATGCTGGTACTTGTGGTTCTCCAAGTACCAGCATGCGGGGGAGGCTTGCTGGGACTTGTAGTACTGCTAGTAAAAACAATATCTTTTATTTTACAACAAAGGCTATCAGCCCTCCCATCCGCAGCCCATTGGATGGGGGGGGGACAGCCTCGGGCTTCACCCCTGGCCCTTGGGTGGCTGGGGGGGGGACCCCTTGATTGAAGGGGTCCCCACTCCCCCAGGGTACCCCGGCCAGGGGTGACTAGTTGGATTTTTGATGCCACGGCCGCAGGGCGCTGTATAAAAGTGACCCCCGGCTGTGGCATTATCTGTCCAGCTAGTGGAGCCCGGTGCTGGTTTTAAAAATACGGGGGACCCCTACTCTTTTTGTCCCCCGTATTTTTGGGACCAGGACCAGGCGCAGAGCCCGATGCTGGTTGCTTAAATATGGGGGAACCCCTGTCATTTTTTTCCCCATATTTCTGCAACCAGGATCGGCTCAAAGAGCCCGAGGCTGGTTATGCGTAGGAGGGGGGACCCCACGCAATTTTTTTTAGCAAAAATAAGCACTTTCACACCCCTTCCCACTGATATACATGCACGGATCTCATGGATCCCTGCATGCATCTCAAATCACGGATAAAAAAAGCAGGTCTGTTTTTTTTTAGGACTTTTTTACGAGTTGTAATTTTTCACGGCAGTGTTTTGTGTTTTTTTGCTTTGCACTTCTTAGTAAATGACCGAGATTCATACTTAAACAGCCGCGTTTTGACCGATGGTGTATTCATTCGTAATTTTTTACCTGAACTAGCAAAAAATTACGAATGCCCTCATCACTGCCGTGATTAGTGTTTAGTAAATGACCGAGATTTACCGAGATGACACTTTGATGAAAAAACGGCATCTCGGTCAAAATCGGGAGCTTAGTAAATATACCCCACTGTGTTTATCCTTGGCTTAGAGTAGTATATCTCAGTGGAACCTCCTGGAACTGTGGGATCCAACCTTGGACACTCAGTGGGTCATCGGGCTAGGTGACCTCTTATGTGTGTCAGAACCCCTGGTCTGAGTTCAGAACCAGCTGAAGAGAATAAACACAGGAGAACTTTGTGATTTCAAGATTATCTGATTTACTTGTAAAATAGTTCCATATTTTATAGCACATTGCATGGGTTAATTCCTTTCACAGTTTCTTACTAAAGAGTTCCTCTTAAAATTTCTTGCTAAAGCTGGTTGGTTACCTATAAGATTCTGTTACTGAATAAGCTTAAGTTAGTAGCAAGATGGCTACTGAAGAACAACATGGCCGCTGACTATAAAATTAAATTTCTCAATGGTATTTTACAATGCAATTTATGTTTCAGTGACATGCGATAACTTCTATCAATGCAAATGTCAATTGCCTAAATAATAGAGCAGGCCAGGAGTAGTGCATAAATGTAAGAAATAACAATGTCTCAAAAAACAAACATTGCCACAATGTGCACCGATAAGAACATGAAATTAAATATAGTTGTTAGACCCCTGACATGTACTATCGGTGAGATTGGCATCTGTAGGGTAGTCAACATTGGTTATTTCACGGAATCACTGGTGCAGGGAGATAAGTGAGGAACTCAAATATTCTCCAAAACACGTTTGTAGACACTTGTGATCCCATCCAGGAAATCTGCTAGAACAATTAACTATTTTCATCTGAACTCCATTCCAGAAGGTATGCCTAGAAATGTTATTTGTTGCCTGGCCAGTGGTTTCTGAATTCAGATAATGGTTTGGATGTTCTTAGGGAAAATGCAGCCAACTTATTTTGCTCACATTTTTCATACTACACAGTATGTACTAAGCCCTGGCACTGGGTTTTGGTTTTGGCACCAGCAAAAGCTGTCATTACCCTAAAAAATCCTATGGGCTTCTTTCAATATCCTTCTTGAAAGAGATCCAATCAGATCCCTTCCAGCATCCCACGTGACCACAGCAGAACTCTGCACATGTGAAGAGGTAATCCTGGGGCCAAAACATGTAAGTAAAGTGGATCCTCTGCGGGATTGTGACACCTGTTCTTACCATCAATCACTGCAGCCTGTAATTGGCTGCAACACTCAGGGAGGCCTTCTGTTGCTTTTTTGAGGGTGATTTGATAAGTGTAGTACATTTCTATGAGATGGCACTACAGTCCCTTTGGTGATGTGATGCCTGCAAAGTTCTACTCTTTTAACCCCCCCAGGCTGAAATACAGCCAGAAGTGAAGCATTGTTCACTTTTGGTTGTGGTTTGAAGTGAGCCGTTTAGTAGTTGCCACAAGTATGATCAAAAACAAATTCTGTGATAAAACACTTTTATTTAAATAAGCCGACATTAGTGCATATCAGAGCAGAGTTAGACAAAGTTCATGATGACTTTACTCCTGTGTTGATGACTGTCTATTTCTGGATAGACAAGTTTAAATGTGGTCAAACCTGCAATTAAGACTTAGCATGCTCCGGACACCCAGTTGAGATCACCAAGTTAGATACAGTGGCAAAAATCCATGGTATCATTATGGAAGATCACTGAGTGTAGGTGCGTGAGTTTGCTGAGGTCATACATCTCAGCAGAACAATTGCACAACATTCTGCATTAAAAGTTGCACATATAAAGCTGTGTACACAAAGAGAGCCACGTTTGCTAATTCTTGATAAAAAAAAATGCACACAAAAAGGATGTTTCAATGCAGTGTTTTCTGATGTTTAAGTGCAATCCACAGGATTTTTGTAGTTAAAGTGTGACCCTAAAGTCCTATGCCTGGTGAGACAGCTGGTATATCTATTACACTGTTGCCACTGCAGCTTTTTTTACTCCTATTGTAACATTTTATAAGAACTTCTTTATGTTCCAGAGTTTATTCCATAAGCCCTGTTTAACCTTTAAATGTTATGACTCAGTTAATGATATTACAACTTATTGAAATTTCAACGCTTTAAACAGTATGAGTTGATAATCAACATTGTGTTGTTCTAATTAAAATATTTTTTATTTATTTTGACCTTTCGTGCATGACAGATATTTGGAAAAACTTAGAAGACTGTGAATGAAAGGAAGATTACCTTTTGACAACATATGATATAAAATGTATTTATACCTGTATGGACCATATCAAAGGTTGTGATAATTTAATGAAAATTCTTGAAGAGATCTCATGAATGGAACAAACACAAATAGACATTATTATAAAAGGAGTCACCTTATTTTTATGAGACAATTATATTTGTTGTATATACAAAATAAAGGTACAGCTATGGGTGCAACATTTGTTCCATCATATGCAAATATTTTTCTAGCACAACAGTAAAGAAGAGTTGGACCAATACAAAAGTTTTCCCAAACCTAACATTATGGGCTTGTCACACTGACAACATAATCATAATATGGAAAGATAGCAAAATCTTGTTTAATTTGCAAACACACATATATTAATAAGAACAAAAAGAATCTGGATATTACCCATGGAATAAGAATAGAGTGTCAATTTTGTTGGAACTCACAATATTTGTAGAAAAGTGAAAGACCCAGGAACATAACTCCCAGAGGCAATGGAGACACCTGCCTCCGGGCTCCAAGCCTTAAAGGGCACGTGCAAGTACAGCAGCACCTGTATGACTCACTCTGGGAAGCACCCACCCACTGATTCTGCAGAGTTAACTGGCTCTGTCCCAGGAACCCTGTTAATGCCTGCAATAGGGGATAGAAAGGCTTTTGCCTATACAGTTTAGCCTCCACTGCAGCACACAATGGTCGAAGTGGGCCGGTATGTGTCAGTATGACATACCAGCACTTCTTTCCCCTGAACGCGGATGGGGTTTTTATTAAATAAAAGAGTGTGCAGCTCTTTCATTAAGTACCTAGAAACCCTCCTGTGCCAATTCCCTATCATCCAAATCACGCAGTTACCAAGAAAGCCACCAGCGGAGCTGGCGTGGCACGCAGCCATTTGATGCCCCTGAACAATGGAATTGCCCAGCACTGCAGTCCCGTACCCCTCTCCCTCCAAGCTTTGAGCTGCACACTGCAGTGGGCATCCTGGAGACAGGTTGAAGAAAATGTCCGGCCGTTGAGTGTGCTAGCAAGATTAGCCAGGCTGCTTTTATGTCTACAAAGTGTCTCCTGCTCTGCTCCCCCCTCTCCTCCTGTATTTGGCCCACGCTGCTGCTATGAGCCCTGTAGAGAACTGAAAGACTGTCCAGCTGGCTCAGGTACAGTAACATGCCAGGATACCACACTTTGCTGACACTCGCTGGTCTCATATCAGATTCTCCTGTAACATGTACATTTCTTCCTGTACTTTTTTTTGTTACTGCTCATGTCAGACTCTCTCTGCACTTTTCTCCTCTGTGCAAGCCTTCTGCTTTTTTCCTATCCTCTGTGCCAGACTTCTGCCTTTGGCTCTTTTCCTTTCCTCTGTGCAAGCCTTCTGCTTTTATTCTTTCCTCTGTGCCAGCCTCCTGCTTTTTTCCTCTCCTCTGTGCCAGCCTCCTGCTTTTATCCTCTCCTCTGTGCCAGCCTTCTGCTTTTTTCCTCTCCTCTGTGCAAGCCTTCTGCTTTTATCCTCTCCTCTGTGCCAGCCTTCTGCTTTTTTCCTCTCCTCTGTGCCAGCCTCCTGCTTTTTTCCTCTCCTTTGTGCCAGCCTCCTGCTTTTTTCCTCTCCTCTGTGCAATCCTTCTGCTTTTTTCCTCTCCTCTGTGCCAGCCTTCTGCTTTTTTCCTCTTCTCTGTGCCAGCCTTCTGCCTTCTGCTATTTTCCTCTCCTCTGTGCAAGCCTTCTGCTTTTTTCCTCTTCTCTGTGCCAGCCTTCTGCCTTCTGCTCTTTTCCTTTCCTCTGTGCCAGCCTCCTGCTTTTTTCCTCTCCTCTGTGCCAGCCTCCTGCTTTTATCCTCTCCTCTGTGCCAGCCTTCTGCTTTTATCCTCTCCTCTGTGCCAGCCTTCTGTTTTTTTCCTCTCCTCTGTGCCAGCCTTCTGCTTTTATCCTCTCCTCTGTGCCAGCCTTCTGCTTTTTTCCTCTCCTCTGTGCAAGCCTTCAGCCTTCTGTTTTTTTCCTTTCCTCTGTGCCAGCCTTCTGCTTTTTTCCTCTCCTCTGTGCCAGCCTTCTGCTTTTATCCTCTCCTCTGTGCCAGCATCTCTTCCCTTCCTTTCTCTGTATCAGCCTCTCTGCCCATCTTCTTTCAATTCCAACCTTTCTGCTCATCCTGTCTGTGCTAACCTGTCTTCCCTTCTTCTGTGCCAGCCTTTCTGACCTTCTTCTGTCAATGCCAACCCTTTTGTCAATCCTCTGAGTGCCAGCCTTTCTGCCCATCCTTTCTTCCCTGTCACCATGCCCGTCTTTCTGACCTTCCTCTGTGCCAGCATTTCCACCCATCCTTTGTCTGCGCCAGCATCTCTACCCTGCTGCTGCGCTAGTGTTTCTGCCTATCCTGTCCACAATAGCCTCTCTTCCATTTCTCTCTACTAGCCCCTCTGCCCATCCTCAGTCTGCACAAGCCTTTCTTCCCTTCCTCTACACCAACCTCTCTGCTAATCCTTTCTGTGCCAGCTCTTCTGCTAATCCACTGTTTGATTTAGCCTCTCTTCCATTCCCATCTTCTCTGCACCAGCCTTTCTGCTTGTTATCTCTATGTTCCAGCCTTTCTTCCCTTTCTTGGTTCCAGGCTCTATGCTCATCCTCTATCTGCACCAGCCTTTTCTGCTCATCCTCTGTCGTGACAGCGTATGATAATCCTTATCTGCTCTTCTCAAGCCTATACCAGCTATTTTACTATTTTCTGCACTATCCTCTCTGCCTGTCCCTACTGTGGCAGCCTGTCAATCATTCCCCTGTATGCACCAACCACTGTCGTTGTCCTGTCTGCGCCAGTCTCTCTGCCCTTGTCCTGTCTGTGCCAGCCTCTCTGCCAATGTCCTGTCTGTGCCAGCCTCTTTGCCCTTGTGCTGTCTGCACCAGCTTCTCTGCCCTTGTCCTGTCTGTGCCAGCCACTCTGCCCTCTAACTATGCCACTCACCTACACTTCCCAATTTGGTGTTTTCCCATTTCTTCCCTCTGTGCATTTTTTTCTCCATCTATCTCCTGTTTGTGTACAGTATGTCAGTTCCTTCCTCTCCACCTCTGTGTGCATTTGCTATTTTATTTGTACAACTGTCTTTCCATATTTCTGTCTTTGCCTCCCTGCCATGTATCCATGCATTATGTGTCTGCCATTTTTTTCTCCCCCTTTGTATGTAAACATTTGGGAAACCCCTCTTTAAAGATCCTGCATTTGCCCCTGCCTGCTGCTCGCCTTTGACCACCGCCTGCAACTGACTACTCGTCAGAGAGACCTCACCACCACCACACCAAAGGTCTTCTGCTCAATGCCACCACATGGAAGGCCTCCTTCTCACCATCACCACTGCCGCTGCCCATGGGCTCCTCCACCGCCGACGACTATACCACTCTGCACAGCTGCCGACCACAGTCCCTTCAGCACCTCCGCTGCTCATCTCATTAGGTAATGTTATCCGGCTTCCCTATGTCCCTCTGTCACTCTCCCTGTCCCTATTGTCACTCTACATGTCCCGGATTTCACTCTACCTGTCCCTACTGTCACTCTCCCTGTCCTTGTTGTCACTCTACCTGTCCTTGCTGTAATTCTCTCTGTCCCTGCTGTAACTCTCTCTCTCCCTGAATTGTGTATTGTGCTGTGTGGGGTAATGTGAATTCTGGCTCATACTGTGTCACATATTGTGAATTCTGGCTCATATTGTGTGGCATATTGTGAATTTTGGCTCATACTGTGTGGCATAATGTGAATTTTGGCTCATACTGTGTGACCTATTGTGAATTTTGGCTCATTCTGTGCAGCATATTGTGAATTTTGGCTCATTCCATGTGCCATATAGTGAATTTTGCCTCATTCCATGTGGCGTAATGTGAATTTTGGCTCATTATGTTGGAATATCGGCTCATTCACTGTGGCTTAATGTTAATACTGACTCATTCCATTTGGGATTCTGTGTAAGGGGCACCAGTACTAGATAGTATAAGGAGTACTGCTATTGTGGTGTATAATGTGTATATAAAAGTTTATTGCTGCAAACAGATTTGAAATAGTAGTTATGATTCAAGAGTTACTACACTTTTTTGTTGTAATTACAGGCTGAACTGTTCTCCATAAAGGACAGTCATTTAATGTGTTCAACATGTTGTCCCTCTTGGTCAACACAAATTCAAAGCCACTGGATCCAATCATCATGTACTTGCAGAAGGATTTCCAAAGAAATGCTGGTACATGCCTCTTCAATGTGTTGCTGGAGATGATGTCTGTTTCTTATGTTCTTTGCATACATGAGTTGCTTTAAATGACCCCACAGATAAAAGTCAAGTGGTGTGAGGTCAGGTGATCTGAGTGGCCATTCCACAGAACCACATCAGCCAATCCAATGACCAGTTGTTAAAATCTGCAGCTATGACATGGATACTTCATTCTCCAGACATCAAAATGACCTCAATTATCTCCTCTTTTGTCAAAGCCATCTTCAGTTACCTGCAACGAAGAAAGTCTTGTAACTGTTGAAAAATAACTGTTATTTCAAATCTGTTTGCATCAATAAATTTTTCAGCAATTTCCAATGTTGTTGGCATGTTACACGACCCCCATTCCATTTGAAAAACCTGACTTAGATTCAAGATGGTGCCCATGTTCAGTACATAAACTAAAATATAGCCCACCTCACCCATACCTTACTGGAGTATTCAGTTTTCCCATTTCCTGCTCAGTTTGAGAAACAAAATTGTGTACTGCGACTTTTTAATCACTATATTTATATATATATTCACACACACATATTCAAACACACTCCATATTTGTTTTTCATTTGTGTCATGGGGTGTGGAGGGGGGCACCAAACTCTTACTTGCCTCCGTGCAGCCAGGATAAACTTACACCCTTAAAAAAGACCAAAATGTTCACAAAATCTGTGGACCCGTAACAGTTATCTACATGCATCCAATTACCATTATAGTAGATGGCTTTCAAACATGACAGGTGGCCAGTATACATATTTATATAGAAATTGTTCAAATTACAATGATTTCATAACAAAGTCTCCAAGCTTAACCCAATTCATAAAACATTTGATATAATGGTAAATGGATGGAAGAAGAATGGAGAAATAGAAAAGTGTTATAGGAAGAAAATATCTTCAAATACTAACAAAAATCCACAACAGTCATAATACTTCCATAATTTATTGTGGATTTCTCGGACATACTGTAGTATATTTTACGAATGCATCTTAAGGAGACATTGGCATGTGCTCATGGCATATGATTAATGATGATCGATCCTACCAGGCAAACTGAAACTAATGTATAGACTGAGACAGGTCTAAACTGACCCTGATGAAGTCAGCCTTTGATTGGGTGTAAGTGATGCAATGCATTGGGGGACTCTATTGCTGCACATCCTCTCCTACTACTGCTGATGTTTCTTTTCCTGTTATCATTTGGAACCTTAAGATAAGCTATTTTTTTTTCTTATTGGGCACCTTTTTTACTTGAGTACTTTGTATTCTTTTTATGTGTGATGTATTGATTGAAACATTTTATTATGCTACAATGTGGGGATATCCTGTCTTGTTTACATATGAAGCTAGCATATCAATGAACATTTGAATGTGCTAACAGAGAAGATTTGGGATATAGCCCTCTGCCCAGTGTACATTCAAATGAGTTAGGCACATTTTTACAGGGTTCTTGAGGAAGGATGAACTTTTTATTTTAATCCTTTAATACTTTTTCCAAGTACTATCATAACTACATTAGAATGCTTTAATTTTCTCATTCTTTTTAGAATATACATAGGCTCATCGTGGCTACATATTACTGCAATCACGTCTTGTTAGGCGCAACCACTTGTATATTTGGTGCACTCACGCATCATAGATTAGCACGAATGGAGTTGGCAAATGCTGCAGCTCAGCACTTCTATACACAGACGCACCTAACACTAAGAGTGCTTGTGTACAGTAGGCTAGAGATGAGCGCCGGAAATTTTTCGGGTTTTGTGTTTTGGTTTTGGGTTCGGTTCCGCGGCCGTGTTTTGGGTTCGACCGCGTTTTGGCAAAACCTCACCGAATTTTTTTTGTCGGATTCGGGTGTGTTTTGGATTCGGGTGTTTTTTTAAAAAAACCCTAAAAAACAGCTTAAATCATAGAATTTGGGGGTAATTTTGATCCCAAAGTATTATTAACCTCAAAAAACATAATTTACACTCATTTTCAGCCTATTCTGAACACATCACACCTCACAATATTATTTTTAGTCCTAAAATTTGCACCGAGGTCGCTGTGTGAGTAAGATAAGCGACCCTAGTGGCCGACACAAACACCGGGCCCATCTAGGAGTGGCACTGCAGTGTCACGCAGGATGGCCCTTCCAAAAAACCCTCCCCAAACAGCACATGACGCAAAGAAAAAAAGAGGCGCAATGAGGTAGCTGACTGTGTGAGTAAGATTAGCGACCCTAGTGGCCGACACAAACACCGGGCACATCTAGGAGTGGCACTGCAGTGTCACGCAGGATGTCCCTTCCAAAAAACCCTCCCCAAACAGCACATGACGCAAAGAAAAAAAGAGGCGCAATGAGGTAGCTGTGTGAGTAAGATTAGCGACCCTAGTGGCCGACACAAACACCGGGCCCATCTAGGAGTGGCACTGCAGTGTCACGCAGGATGTCCCTTCCAAAAAACCCTCCCCAATCAGCACATGATGCAAAGAAAAAGAAAAGAAAAAAGAGGTGCAAGATGGAATTATCCTTGGGCCCTCCCACCCACCCTTATGTTGTATAAACAAAACAGGACATGCACACTTTAACCAACCCATCATTTCAGTGACAGGGTCTGCCACACGACTGTGACTGATATGACGGGTTGGTTTGGACCCCCCCCAAAAAAGAAGCAATTAATCTCTCCTTGCACAAACTGGCTCTACAGAGGCAAGATGTCCACCTCATCTTCACCCTCCGATATATCACCGTGTACATCCCCCTCCTCACAGATTATCAATTCGTCCCCACTGGAATCCACCATCTCAGCTCCCTGTGTACTTTGTGGAGGCAATTGCTGCTGGTCAATGTCTCCGCGGAGGAATTGATTATAATTCATTTTAATGAACATCATCTTCTCCACATTTTCTGGATGTAACCTCGTACGCCGATTGCTGACAAGGTGAGCGGCGGCACTAAACACTCTTTCGGAGTACACACTTGTGGGAGGGCAACTTAGGTAGAATAAAGCCAGTTTGTGCAAGGGCCTCCAAATTGCCTCTTTTTCCTGCCAGTATAAGTACGGACTGTGTGACGTGCCTACTTGGATGCGGTCACTCATATAATCCTCCACCATTCTATCAATGTTGAGAGAATCATATGCAGTGACAGTAGACGACATGTCCGTAATCGTTGTCAGGTCCTTCAGTCCGGACCAGATGTCAGCATCAGCAGTCGCTCCAGACTGCCCTGCATCACCGCCAGCGGGTGGGCTCGGAATTCTGAGCCTTTTCCTCGCACCCCCAGTTGCGGGAGAATGTGAAGGAGGAGATGTTGACAGGTCGCGTTCCGCTTGACTTGACAATTTTGTCACCAGCAGGTCTTTCAACCCCAGCAGACCTGTGTCTGCCGGAAAGAGAGATCCAAGGTAGGCTTTAAATCTAGGATCGAGCACGGTGGCCAAAATGTAGTGCTCTGATTTCAACAGATTGACCACCCGTGAATCCTTGTTAAGCGAATTAAGGGCTGCATCCACAAGTCCCACATGCCTAGCGGAATCGCTCCGTGTTAGCTCCTTCTTCAATGCCTCCAGCTTCTTCTGCAAAAGCCTGATGAGGGGAATGACCTGACTCAGGCTGGCAGTGTCTGAACTGACTTCACGTGTGGCAAGTTCAAAGGGCATCAGAACCTTGCACAACGTTGAAATCATTCTCCACTGCACTTGAGACAGGTGCATTCCATCTCCTATATCGTGCTCAATTGTATAGGCTTGAATGGCCTTTTGCTGCTCCTCCAACCTCTGAAGCATATAGAGGGTTGAATTCCACCTCGTTACCACTTCTTGCTTCAGATGATGGCAGGGCAGGTTCAGTAGTTTTTGGTGGTGCTCCAGTCTTCTGTACGTGGTGCCTGTACGCCGAAAGTGTCCCGCAATTTTTCTGGCCACCGACAGCATCTCTTGCACGCCCCTGTCGTTTTTTAAAAAATTCTGCACCACCAAATTCAAGGTATGTGCAAAACATGGGACGTGCTGGAATTTGCCCATATTTAATGCACACACAATATTGCTGGCGTTGTCCGATGCCACAAATCCACAGGAGAGTCCAATTGGGGTAAGCCATTCCGCGATGATCTTCCTCAGTTGCCGTAAGAGGTTTTCAGCTGTGTGCGTATTCTGGAAAGCGGTGATACAAAGCGTAGCCTGCCTAGGAAAGAGTTGGCGTTTGCGAGATGCTGCTACTGGTGCCGCCGCTGCTGTTCTTGCGGCGGGAGTCCATACATCTACCCAGTGGGCTGTCACAGTCATATAGTCCTGACCCTGCCCTGCTCCACTTGTCCACATGTCCGTGGTTAAGTGGACATTGGGTACAACTGCATTTTTTAGGAGACTGGTGAGTCTTTTTCTGACGTCCGTGTACATTCTCGGTATCGCCTGCCTAGAGAAGTGGAACCTAGATGGTATTTGGTAACGGGGGCACACTGCCTCAATAAATTGTCTAGTTCCCTGTGAACTAACGGCGGATACCGGACGCACGTCTAACACCAACATAGTTGTCAAGGACTCAGTTATCCGCTTTGCAGTAGGATGACTGCTGTGATATTTCATCTTCCTCGCAAAGGACTGTTGAACAGTCAATTGCTTACTGGAAGTAGTACAAGTGGGCTTACGACTTCCCCTCTGGGATGACCATCGACTCCCAGCGGCAACAACAGCAGCGCCAGCAGCAGTAGGCGTTACACGCAAGGATGCATCGGAGGAATCCCAGGCAGGAGAGGACTCGTCAGACTTGCCAGTGACATGGCCTGCAGGACTATTGGCATTCCTGGGGAAGGAGGAAATTGACACTGAGGGAGTTGGTGGGGTGGTTTGCGTGAGCTTGGTTACAAGAGGAAGGGATTTACTGGTCAGTGGACTGCTTCCGCTGTCACCCAAAGTTTTTGAACTTGTCACTGACTTATTATGAATGCGCTGCAGGTGACGTATAAGGGAGGATGTTCCCGAGGTGGTTAACGTCCTTACCCCTACTTATTACAGCTTGACAAAGGGAACACACGGCTTGACACCTGTTGTCCGCATTTCTGGTGAAATACCTCCACACCGAAGAGCTGATTTTTTTGGTATTTTCACCTGGCATGTCAACGGCCATATTCCTCCCACGGACAACAGGTGTCTCCCCGGGTGCCTGACTTAAACAAACCACCTCACCATCAGAATCCTCCTGGTCAATTTCCTCCCCAGCGCCAGCAACACCCATATCCTCCTCATCCTGGTGTACTTCAACACTGACATCTTCAATCTGACTATCAGGAACTGGACTGCGGGTGCTCCTTCCAGCACTTGCAGGGGGCATGCAAATAGTGGAAGGCGCATGCTCTTCACGTCCAGTGTTGGGAAGGTCAGGCATCGCAAACGACACAATTGGACTCTCCTTGTGGATTTGGGATTTCAAAGAACGCACAGTTCTTTGCGGTGCTTTTGCCAGCTTGAGTCTTTTCAGTTTTCTAGCGAGAGGCTGAGTGCTTCCATCCTCATGTGAAGCTGAACCACTAGCCATGAACATAGGCCAGGGCCTCAGCCGTTCCTTGCCACTCCGTGTGGTAAATGGCATATTGGCAAGTTTACGCTTCTCCTCCGACAATTTTATTTTAGGTTTTGGAGTCCTTTTTTTTCTGATATTTGGTGTTTTGGATTTGACATGCTCTGTACTATGACATTGGGCATCGGCCTTGGCAGACGACGTTGCTGGCATTTCATCGTCTCGGCCATGACTAGTGGCAGCAGCTTCAGCACGAGGTGGAAGTGGATCTTGATCTTTCCCTAATTTTGGAACCTCAACTTTTTTGTTCTCCATATTTTATAGGCAGAACTAAAAGGCACCTCAGGTAAACAATGGAGATGGATGGATTGGATACTAGTATACAATTATGGACGGACTGCCACGGTTAGGTGGTATAAAAAAACCACGGTTAGGTGGTATATATTATAATAATAATACAATTATGGATGGACGGACTGCCTGCCGACTGCCGACACAGAGGTAGCCACAGCCGTGAACTACCGCACTGTACACTGGTTGATAAAGAGATAGTAGTATACTCGTAACAACTAGTATGACACTATGACGGTATAAAGAATGAAAAAAAAACCACGGTTAGGTGGTATATATTATAATAATAATACAATTATGGATGGACGGACTGCCTGCCGACTGCCGACACAGAGGTAGCCACAGCCGTGAACTACCGCACTGTACACTGGTTGATAAAGAGATAGTAGTATACTCGTAACAATTAGGATGACACTATGACGGTATAAAGAATGAAAAAAAAACCACGGTTAGGTGGTAGGTATATAATAATAAATAATACAATTCTGGTCGGACGGACTGCCTGCCGTGTGCCGACACAGAGGTAGCCACAGCCGTGAACTACCGCACTGTACACTGGTTGATAAAGAGATAGTAGTATACTCGTAACAATTAGGATGACACTATGACGGTATAAAGAATGAAAAAAAAACCACGGTTAGGTGGTAGGTATATAATAATAAATAATACAATTCTGGTCGGACGGACTGCCTGCCGTGTGCCGACACAGAGGTAGCCACAGCCGTGAACTACCGCACTGTACACTGGTTGATAAAGAGATAGTAGTATACTCGTAACAATTAGGATGACACTATGACGGTATAAAGAATGAAAAAAAAACCACGGTTAGGTGGTAGGTATATAATAATAAATAATACAATTCTGGTCGGACGGACTGCCTGCCGTGTGCCGACACAGAGGTAGCCACAGCCGTGAACTACCGCACTGTACACTGGTTGATAAAGAGATAGTAGTATACTCGTAACAATTAGGATGACACTATGACGGTATAAAGAATGAAAAAAAAACCACGGTTAGGTGGTAGGTATATAATAATAAATAATACAATTCTGGTCGGACGGACTGCCTGCCGTGTGCCGACACAGAGGTAGCCACAGCCGTGAACTACCGCACTGTACTGTGTCTGCTGCTAATATAGACTGGTTGATATTTAAAGAGATATTAGTAGTATACAACAATACTATACTGGTGGTCAGGCACTGGTCACCACTCCTGCAGCAAAAGTGTGCACTGTTAATTAATATAATTGTACTCCTGGCTCCTGCTAACAACCTGCAGTGCTCCCCAGTCTCCCCCACAATTAATTATAAGCTTTTAATTTATACATTGATGACTGTGCAGCACACTGGGCTGAGCTGAGTGCACACAGACTGAGTCACACTGTGTGACTGACTGTGCTGTGTATCGTTTTTTTTTTCAGGCAGAGAACGGATATAGCAGAGAGAAGTGAACGGATATATTATATTAAATAAAAGTTAACTAGCAACTGCACTGGTCACTGACTGTGGTAAACTAACTCTGTCTGCGACTCTGCACAATCTCTCTCTCTCTATCTAATCTATCTCTATTCTAATGGAGAGGACGCCAGACACGTCCTCTCCCTATCAATCTCAATGCACGAGTGAAAATGGCGGCGACGCGCGGCTCCTTATATAGAATCCGAGTCTCGCGATAGAATCCGAGCCTCGCGAGAATCCGACAGCGTCATGATGACGTTCGGGCGCGCTCGGGTTAACCGAGCAAGGCGGGAAGATCCGAGTCGCTCGGACCCGTGGAAAAAAAAGTGAAGTTCGTGCGGGTTCGGATTCAAAGAAACCGAACCCGCTCATCTCTACAGTAGGCAGGATGAGTTATATTCTCTCTCTCTCTCTCTCTGTATGTATATATATACAGTATATATATACTGTACAAAGGCAGAGGCACTCTCAGGCTTTTCAATTCAAGTCATACTGGACACAGCGGCCACAGGTTTAAATATCAACGTTTCGATGTTTTAATATCGTCATAAGGATAAACGTACAAGAAACACTAAACACTTAAATAGCCACTTACCCCACCTCATGCAGCCGGGTCATCGTCATGGGCGCCGGGTCCGCTGACGGCACCAGACGGCGTCGCGCACTTCTTGTGCGCCCGGCAGCTCGGACTGTAACCTAGCAACCAATAAACAAAACAGACAAAATGTGTGAACACGCTGGGCATCAGAAACATATAAACCAACTTCAGGGACAAATGTCATGGACTCTTTTGGCAGACAATAAGAGATAAATCAAGGACAAAGCATATTATATACAAAATCATAAATACTGATTACTTTCATGATGAAACAACCAATTGGAAGTCAAAGCTCAATTATGCATAGTCTATACATAACCACACATATATTAACAAATCGTCATTAGGGCCTGCATAATCACAACCCGAGGGCCGTTATAGACAATCATGAAAAGCAATTGAGGGGGAGATGCTCATTAAGGCCTTTAGGGGCCAAGGTGTTCAACCCATGTATCCATCTTGCCTCCCTCTGCAGGAGAGCTTTCCCTCGATCCCCACCTCTTAATCATTTGGGTTGTGCATCAATAATTTTATATCTCAAGGTGGCCAAACTATGGTTCAGCAATTTAAAGTGTCTGGCCACAGGTTGATTTGTGGCATCCTTTCCACCCTCTAAGGCATGTCGTATGGATGACCTGTGGAGCGCCATCTGCTCCTTAAACTGTCTTGTGGTCTTCCCTACATAGAGAAGACCACAAGGACAGCGAATGATGTATACCACAAAGGTGCTACTACATGTCAACACCTGTCGAACTATTGAGATGTTATGTGTAGAAATTGCATGCGGGGGTAAAGGAATAAAGAAGTTATTATTGGGGTTATGCTACAGGCCACCTGGTATTAATGTGTCTGACAAGAAATTGTTACTGAACCAAATTGAAAGAGCAGCAGGAGTAGGAGATATAGTAGTGATGGGACACTTTAACTATCCTGAGATAAACTGGAAAATCAATTAATGTGATACTGCTAGGGCAATATGTTTTTAAACACGCTAAATGATAATTACTTAGTTCAATTAATCGAGGTACCAACTAGGTACAATGCAATCTTAGACCTGGTATTAACTAACAATGGGGAATTGGTATCAAATATTGAAGTAGGAGAGCCCATAGGTAACAGCGACCACAATATGGTCACATTCAATATCAGTTTTCAGAAGCAGTCCTATACTGGGTCAACTAATACTCTAAACTTTAGCAAAGCCAACTTTGACATGATGAAGGAAGCATTAAGGGATATTGAATGGGAAATTCTGTTTCAAGGAAAAAATACTACAGAGAAATGGGATGTATTAAAATCACTGCTAATTAGTAATACTCGTCAATTTATTCCCACCAGCAACAAAAAAGGAATAAAAATCCCAAACCGATGTGGTTTAACAAAAATATAAAGGAATTAATTGACAAAAAAAAATAAGCATTTAAAAAAATACAAATCTGAGGGGGATGCAGAGTCATTTCAACACTATAAGGACTGTAACAAAATGTGTAAAAAATGAATTAGAGCGGCTCAAGTAGAAACTGAAAGACTAGTAGCAAAGGAAAGCAAAGCGAATCCCAATTTTTTTAAGTACATCAACAGTAAGAGACTAAAGAAGGAGAGTATAGGCCCTTTAAAGGACAAGAGGGGAGTCTTAATCAAAAATGATAATGACACAGCAAACAAACTAAACAAGTTTTTTTTAAACAGTATTTACCAGAAAGGTCCAAATGCTGGGTCTAACACAAAATCTCAACAAAAATAATGTCCCACTGCTAAATTCTTATTTGTGTGAGGAGGTAGTCTGTGACCAATTAAAAAAGTTAAAGATTAATAAGTCCCCTGATCCCGATGGAATTCACCCGAGGGTTCTTATGGAGGTGCACGCTGAACTAGCAAGACATTTATTTGTGATCTTCATGAATTCCGTTAAATTGGGTATGGTTCCCAAGGACTGGCATATAGTGGAGGTAGTGCCGATATTTAAAAAGTGGAGCAAAGCTGAACAAGGAAATTATAGACCAGTTAGTCTTACATCTATAGTGGGGAAAGTATTGGAAGGTATTCTAAGGGACAATATTCAAAAGTTCCATGAAGCAAATAAGGTCATTAAAAGGAACCAAAATGGATTTGTGAAGGACAGATCATGTCAGACCAACTTACTTGGCTTTTATGAAACAGTAAGTGCAAACCTGGATCAGGGTAAGGAGGTGGATATAATCTTTTTAGACTTTGCCAAAGCTTTCGACACTGTACCACACATGCGTCTTATCTATAAATTACAAGAAATAGGGCTAGGGAGCACAATATGCACTTGGGTCAGGAATTGGTTAGATAATTGGGAGCAGCGCGTTGTGGTCAATGGATCATTTTCAAATTGGACTAAAGTACTAAGTGGTGTGTCACAAGGGTCTGTACTTGGACCACTTTTGTTCAAAATTTTCATCAATGACCTAACAGTAGGTCTAGAGAGCATGGTGTCAATTTTCGCAGATGATACCAAATTGTGTAAGGTTATAAATACGGAGGGGGATGCTGAGTCTCTTCAGAATGACTTAACTAAACTGGAAACATGGGCAGCAAAATGGAGAATGAGATTCCTCACAGACAAGTGTAAGGTAATGCACTGTGAGGGCAAGACCAAAAATTACACCTACATACTAAATGGAGTAATATTAGGGGATTATGTACTGGAAAAAGACTTAGGGGTTCACATAGATAACAAATTAAGCAGCAGTACCCAAAGTATAATTGCAGCAAAGAAGGCTAATAAGATATTAGCATGCATAAAATGGGGAATTGATGCTAGGGACGAGAGTATTATACTCCCATTATATAAATCACTAGTGAGGCCACATCTTGAATACTGTGTGCAATTTTGTGCACCATATTACAAAAAGAAAACGTTCAGAGGCGGGCCACCAAACTAATCAAGGGCATGGAGATGCTGGAATATGAGGAAAGGCTTGCAAGGCTAGGCCTGTTTACATTGGAAAAAAGGAGACTAAGAGGGGATATGATCAACATATACAAATATATAAGGGGTCAATACACAGAGCTTGGGAGGGACCTGTGTTCTATAAGTTCAGCACAGAGGACACGTGGTCACTCGCTTAGGTTAGAGGAGAGGAGTTTCCGCACATTGAGGCAAAAAGGTTTTTTCACAGAAAGGACAATACGTGTTTGGAATTCCCTGCCTGAGAGAGTAGTGCCAGCAATGTGTGTGGCCTGAGATACGGGAGGCGGCGGTTAGCGGCCGCAGCGGGACATACATCCGGCGGCCCCACACTGACGGACACCGCCAGAGGTGTGTGTAGCCTGGGAAACGGGAGGCGGCGGTCAGTGGCTGCATGCTGCTATAGTCTGCGGCTCTAACAAACTGTGCCCCAGGCGGTCCCACACTGACGATGATTACACTGTGTATAACTTGGGAGCTGGGAGCCGCGGCAGATGGGTGCATGCTGAAATGCACGACATCTTTATATTAAGATATACCTATCCACTATTACCATATTAATATTATTGAAAAGCATTTATAATGGATAGTGTATAATGTGTCACAAACATGTAGCCGCCACATCTTTGTATTGTCAACATCTCTACTAACATTAAGAACTTAGCTTGAGTTTCAAATACCAGTTATTGTGTGGGACACAGTTCTATTACCTTGAATGTGAATGTTATTTGGACCCCTGATTATATGTGTGGGTTTGTAGACATAAGCCACAACCAGCAGGTATAAGCTGGGGTACGTGAGAGAAGGACAACATATTATCTCTGTTTCTATCATTACATGATACAACGCACTATAGCAATATATTACCGCCATACCTTTCTAGCTGGAGAGATTTAAGATCAAGGTGTGACTGTGGATACACACCCTAAGTACATATGTGTCACATTCTTCCAACTGACATAAATATTTAGACAAAGTGTGGATGTGGGAATATAAGCCATGATCAGGGGGCACAAGCTGCCTAATAGCACAGTGTTTGTTGTTATATAGGGTTTATTTCAAACCGGCAAGACTCCTGAACAATTGACAGAGAACATATTTTGTCCTTAGAATACATGTGACATGAACTAAGATCAAGAATATAACCATGCAAAAACAGCATGTTTCTATAATCTAATTAGTTTAGTAGTGTCACATGTTTATGACCATTATTAGTATCACCACAACTGGCACGATATTATATCCGTAATATAACTTATTGGTCAGGTGATCTCAAGCAAAGGTTGACAATACAGTAGAAGATAATCATATGAGGAATTCCTTATTTATTTATTTATTTATTTAATAGGGACTACAAAGGACAACTCTGTGAGATAGGTATTTTGGATAATGTAGGACAAATTACATGTACCAGATAGGACATGATATTGTCTGATTATTACACTTGGAAATAGTGGTGTGCACACTACCAAGAATGAGAGAGATTGTCAATTAAGAATGACAACCCAGCCCTAAACAGCTCTCACAGAGGTACATTTAAAGGATACCATTGTTTCTATTAAGGATATTAAGGAAAAGATTATTGCAACAAATATGGATACATTCTAAACACTTGAGAGAGTGAAGAATGATACGGCAGCAGTGACTGAATTTTTAGTTTCATTTCACATTTGTTTATTATTTTTGCACTTGTTCTCACATGCACAATATTTTCGCAGATGTTTTAAGATAACAAATAAAAGTTATATTTTAATATTAGTGGTCAAATATCACTGCTGATATTTGACTTTTAGAACATTGTCACATAGTCCGAGTGTGCCCATAATAGGGAATACTTCCTTCTTCTGGTCTTTATATGTATACTTTTAATCTTTCTCATGCTTTGGTGTCCAGACTGCCGCTGATGTACTGATGGGATTTCCTCCCCTTGGTGAAAGTATACCCATATGTGCTGAGTGATTGTAAAGAAACCATTTGAGGTACGGCACAAGAGGTTGAAAAGTAAGTGCCAGTCTAAAGGGAAAAGTTCGGATACTTCCACAGACGGGAACAAATTGACAATCTCTGGCTAACATTGATACTGCCACAGGACTCCTTCATTTTTAGAAGATTTGACACTTATTATATACTTTATATGGTTAAATTGAGCGCTGGGAGCTCTACCTTCTTTTTTAGTGTGAATGTATTGATTGGTGCAGGTGGACACCATTAGGTAGAGACCGGCTGCTAATCAATCAGGTGCTGTGAAAGGGTATTCTTTTTTTGCTATGACTCAAAATCAGCTGGAAAAAAAGACATTCTGTCTGCCCCTGCCTTGGGACCACCAAATTTTGAAAAAGCATTCAATCTGTTTTGTTATGAAGTTTAAGGACATGCATACAGAGTTTTCACTTAGACGCATGGAGATAAACAAAGGCCTCTTGGGTATAACTCTTTGAACCTAGATCCTGTGATCAGAGCAGCTCCCACATATGTAAAATCTGTTAGAGCAGCAGTCTTGTTACTAGAAAAATCTCCTGACATAGTCTTAGGATCTCTTTAACCACCCAAGTATCACAAGCAGTATCAGAAACAATTAATCACACTCAAACTAAACACTTAGCTGCCAGACTTACCAAATATTGTTGCGCTACTCACACAATCAAATTTCACTATTAAAAGATGTAGTTTTCAACCCAGCTACATTGCTGCAGAAAGGCTACAAAAGAGGGTAGGGTAGAAGCAGAATCCTTTCCTAGTGGCACTTGTGGTGATGAGGAGTGTCAAGAAAGGGAAATAGAAAGTACCACAACTTTTCACCTTTTGACCATGATTGTATTGAACTAATGAACTTTGAAACATCCAATTTTTCCCCAATTTCTGACACACCCCTCCCCAATGCAGACTTACATCTATTTGTGGACTGTTCCCAATACTATATAAATGGTGAAACACAAACAGGATATGCAGTTACCACTGAAACAGCGATTCTGATAACAGAACCATTGCCTCCAGCTAGTTAAGGTCAGGAAGCAGAGTTTGGTGCATTAGCAGCAGCAGGCATATGTGCTGAGGGACAAACAGTAAGTATTTACAGAGATTCTAGATATGTATTTGGAATTGCACATGATTATGGGCCTATATGGAAAACTAGAGATTTTGTGGGCTGCGCATGCAAGCCAATTAAGCAAGCAGATTGTATAAGATCACTGTTAATGCCTTTCAATTATCTAAAAATTTAGCTGTAATTGAGATCAAAGCACACACTAGAGACAATACTCCAGAAGTAAAAGAGAATTCCTTCGTAGACCAAGATGGCAAGCAGGCCACAGCAAATCCCCTACCTTATTATTTGATACTGGTGGCAATAACACCAGAGATATTGGACCTGGTCTGCCTTAAAAGTTGCAGGCTCAGGTTCCCCAGGCTCCACAGACAGAAGTAGACATTTGGAAAATACTAGGTGCATGACCTCATGATGATAGATGGATGATTGAGTACCGTCTTTGTCTACCACATGCACTGTTCCCAGTCTTAGCCCAGGTACTTCTTATAAATACTCACCAGTCATGAGATGCAATGGTGAGTGTGCTAAATCAACATTGGATAGCACCAGGCTTCAGTCAGGCAGAAAAGGCCTATGTAGTAGGATGTGTAATCTGTGCCCTGCACGATCCAGGAAAAGTAGTTAAGGTGCCAGTAAAGAGTACCCCACAGACATTTTATCCATTTCAGAGATTACAAATTGATTTTATCCAGTTACCTAAATGTTCTGGCTATGAGTATGTCTTGGTGTGTACAGACATATTTTTTAAATTGGCCAGAGGTGTGGCCTTGCAGGGCAGCAAGCACAAAGACAGCTGCTAAAAAAGCTACTACAGGAAGTACAAGAAGTCATAAAAAGTAACGCAGGAGTCTTAGGATGTATATAGGCCCTCATGTTGTTCGCTCTGTCATTTTCTTCGCATCGCAGCGATTTTCCGCTAATTGAGCATGCGCAATGTTCGCACTGCGACTGCGCCAAGTAAATTTGCTATGGAGATTGGTATTTTACTCAAGGCATTTCGAGGTTTTTTCTTCGTTCTGGAGATCGGAGTGTGATTGACAGGAAGTGGGTGTTTCTGGGCGGAAACTGGCCGTTTTATGGGAGTGTTTGAAAAAACGCTACCGTTTCTGGGAAAAACGCGGGAGTGGCTGGAGAAACGGAGGAGTGTCTGGGCGAACGCTGGGTGTGTTTGTGACGTCAAACCAGGAACGATAAGCACTGAACTGATCGCACTGGAAGAATAAGTCTCGAGCTACTCAGAAACTGCACAGAGAAGTTTTTTCGCAATATTGCGAATATTTCGTTCGCAATTTTGATAAGCTAAGATTCACTCTCAGTAGGCGGCGACTTAGCATGTGCAAAGCTGCTAAAAGCAGCTTGCAAGCGAACAACTCGGAATGACCACCATTATGTATGTTAAAATGTAAGTTACAAATATTAATGGCAGAAACAAATAAGTCATGGTTAGACTGTTTAGCCATAGCCTTATTTTTAGTAAAAAGCACAAATTGACACCTTATGAAATATGGTTTGATACCCTGCTATGACAGGATGTTACTTCCCACAATAGTTACAAGATGAGTTTGGTGATTTGATACAATGTGTTACTGCCAGGGCGGTGTCTTTATACTTGCAGACAACTGGAATTTCTCACATAAATGATCCATGCTGAATTAGACCCTACATTCACTTTTTTCTATTCCTCTGGAATTGCACCTGTATCTAGACACTGGTTGAATAATTATATTACTGATGCTACCAGCACATATTTAGAGCTTGGATGTATCCGACATGGTTCCATTGATTTATCCACTTTCCGTTTTGAGAGTTCTGTTACTACCGGCTCCTCTGCAAATGTACTTTTATATATAGTGTACTTATATTTATGAATGTCCTTTCCCTCTGCGGTTGCCTTGTCTTTTTTGTTTGACATATTTTACTTGTGTATGCTGACAAGTCTAACATGCGGTTGGAATATCGCCTGTGCTCTCAGGGATTTACATTATGCTACATGTGCTGAGAGCTGACTAATGTATCCCTTTATGTGAGAGACTTTGTTTATTTTTCTGTGGCAATGCATGTCGTGTAATAGTTACCAGACTGTTCAAGCAGGATGACACAAGGGTTAAACTGTGGACACTAGTATAAACTCAGATGTTCTAAAATATAATTGGCAAAGATATACCTGAAATAGGCTTTTGATACAAGAGAACGTGTGAACTGACAATCTCCATTCTGATCACAGAGATATTGACTCAAGTACCAATATAATGTGACACCTGAACATGACATACAATGCTCTGTGACGTATTGAGTGGGATAATATCTGGCTAGGAGTTGTCATGTTATTTTTTGCTGTCACTTCTGTTTGCTGTTACCTGTGTTACCTTTAAACTACTATTACACACAAAGTATGCAGATAAGTGTTTAATAAATTGATACAGGGTAAACCACTTAATGTTGATCTAAGCTGCGATGAAAAAATAAGGGAATATACTTCCAGTGATTTACTCATTTTTTAGAGTATGACAAAAAACAGGATAAACATAGTTTTATGAGATAAAAAATACAATTTACGTTTTATGTATATTTACATACACAAGAGTGCCCCCCAAAAAGAGTATTATCTCTCTACCTTAGACAAATGGGCCATTGTCTTCTCAGCTTCTACCTTTGCACAAATTATCCTCTTTCCATCTGGCAACATACATTATACATTATACATTATTTTGAGACTTCTTGTATTTCCTAAAGGCAATCTTTTTTGCTTTAAAGTAGTTGATTCCTCTTTTGTAAACCACATTGTCTTCCTTTTCCTAGTTGTTTTCCTAAATATCTTGATACTAGGTTACAGTACTGTAGCTGCTCATGAATGAGTAAGGGCAATTTAGGAGGGATCAAATAGATCCCTCTTCAATAAATATGTGATAAAGTCTAAAGCTGGCCTTTGCTGCTGGGCTCAAGCTTTGGAATAATATTTTGACATTTTAGAAGCCAGGCCACTGCAGATATTGGAGGGATCTGTAGAAATCATCCATTCTTACATCCTGGGGATACTCATTTTATGTGGCTATCCCCCAAAATGTTTGATTTTGGTAGATTTCCTGACTTAGTGATGGTTGGTAATGATTCTGTGATTGCAGCCATTGTGTCAGCACCAGTTGCAGAAATATGCAAATACTTATCTCAGCCTTCACTTGTACTCCGTGATATGGAGTGCACTAGTGCTTAGACGCCCACTTTGAGTCTCAATTGTCTGTATCATTGTAATGGAAATTATAAACAATCCAACATCAATGCAACATTGGTTGTACCAACAACATTTGCGGTAACCTAAGTCTACTGTAGTTACTCACCACAAATCCAAGTAAACATGGCCTCTGAAGCAGTGGATCTATGAAAGTGAATGCAGCAGTGTCCCCAGACACACCAGCGACACACCTAGAACCCACCCAGTCTTCACCTTGAAGAGTCCAGGAATCACAAACTCCTTCTGAACTCTTAGTGATGGTTAACACAATTGTGAACACCATCAGACACTTGGGCTTTTGCGTGCACAGTACCAATTTCTAAGCCTTTTCATGTGTGCACAGAAGAAAAAAATCATTCAACTGCAATGATAGTCCTTCCCTAAATCAGGCCCAAAATGGATAGGTTGTAAAGTGGTAGAACAAAAAAGCAGATACTTCTATAAATCTTGGCTCAAATTAATCAAACTATGCTAGTGCAGGGATGGAATTGGTCAGGTGTTTCCTTGGGAAAGGTGACAATATTTCACATACATGGATTCAGCATCACTAATGGACCTGTTACACATTAGGAAATGCTAGTATCTGCATGTTTTTAATAGGTCCCATTCATTGAACATATTCAGAGTTTGCTTGGTGGAATCAATGTTATCTTTAGGTGGCATTGGTTCCTGGTGTCCCACTGCTTCTTATGGGAAGTATGCCTAGGGTTGTGAAGAGGCATCTGAGCAGAATCCCCCTGCCGCCATCACACTGAGACCTCAGGTAAAGGATGCACAGTCAGCCATCACCACCATGATAAGGAAAACTGATACTTCTGTAGCAGTGTTAGGGATCACAGATATTCAGACTACCTTTCCCTCACTAGAGTGTTACTTAAATACTGGAATAAATTGTTCTGGCATTTAAGTATCCACCGTTGCAACTGAAGTTGGATACTTACATAATAGAGATGTATGTCCCCTGATGATGAATAGGCCCTAATGCTTGTAAATCTAATGTAGTCCTTAGTGTAGAAAATAAATTATTGTTTAGTGATAATAACTACTGTAGAGGGAAGAGTAAGAATTGAGGCTAAGCAAGTTCTTGAACTTAAGGGGTTAGTAGCCTGCAAGAAGTGAGAAAAGAAATACTCTGCTTGTTTGGGAATAGCCAGACCTTCCTGTTACGAGTGATAGATAGTGATATATTCTGGGACACTATGAGTTACACCAATGATGATCTGCTCTGTGGTGGCTGCAATAGTGTGCAATTGCAGAGAACATGGCCAGTGCTAAGATAAAAGACTTCTGTAGCTCTCGCAATCTGATCAAGGCTTTTCTGCTTGGGTGAGACTAAGATGTGTGATTTCCAGATCAGGACAGGAGTGTGTAGCAATTGTGGAGAAATATTTTGCATAAAGGTGGAGAGATGTTGATTACTTATAGAGATGAGCTTGCTGTAGTTGTACAGATGCTTAGTACAATGAGGACCAGGTAGTGGAGGACAGCTTGCAGATGATCAGCAGGTGGTCAGAGAGAGGGAAAGGCATTATAAAGAAATCATAAATTTGGTAAAGTCTGAAAAAAATTAGATCAAGGCAATGGCCATCACCGTATACTGTCATTCCACTGAGAGAGGGCAAAAGGTTAGACAGACTGTTGTGCTTCTGAAAGAGGTTAAGTTCTATATCATACTGAAATAACACAGAAATAGACCTACCCTCCACCGAGAACGCTCAGGCAGCTCACTGTCACCTCCCAATAGTTTTTTCAAAATGTATTTTCCTCTCACCATCTATTTTGTAGGCCATAAACCGCTCTTGCTCATTTTTTACATAAAATAAATGTTACACTGTATATGTCCATAGTTATTTTATCGCTGCCCATTGTGGTTTATGTCTATTGTGTGAGCACCTTATTATTTATTTGTCCTATTGAGCCATCCTTGCATTGAATAATTGTATTACACCAAAGAAATTGACCATATTATTCACACTTTGACTATAGTCTTAACTTTTTTCTATTAAATATCTATTTCTCATCCTGCACAGAAAACAGATTTTAATTATCACAATCAGATATAGATTTTATTTTGAAGTTGAAGCTGCAATTATTACAGGTGTTTGTTCCTCTGCAGCTGTAGCTCGGAGTCTATATCAGTCCCAGATAGTGTATATAAGCTGCTGGTGGCTGTATACCTCCCCTGTACTGAGGATCTGCAGAGCTGCCAGTGACACTACACAATGAGAAGATTTGGTTTGTATGATGGATTTATCTCTCATGTTCTCTGCCTATTATATGTGGCTGGTACTACAGGTGACATGTATAACGCAGGACTCAGCCAGTCAGTGTCACCTTGCTGCACATAAATCTGTGTTTGAGTATAAATATTACCAAGAGGGAGACATCATTATCGGAGGATTAATATCTGCTCATTCCACAATATTTTCAATAAAAAAAGTTAAAAACAAATTTAAGATATTCACTTTTTGTGCACAGTAAGTATTTCTTCATATTCTGAATTGTTACGTGTATGGTATTGTTATGTGCATATATATTATATTGTGTGTTTAGAATACAGACATGTGTTTTGTTTCCTATGGAAAATGTGTTAAAATACATTTAGGAAATAGAGAAAAAACAGCCAAACAATGAAATCTAGCGCTATCCTCCTATGTGACTAGCTGACCACAATATCACAATACTACACACAGTGTAACTTGTCTGCAGATAACAATGTGGGGAATCCCAGCACTCTACATAAAGTACAGGAAATACTGGAAGGTGCATTATACCACACACAGTGTAACTTGTCTGCAGATAGCAATGTGGGGAAAACCAGCACTCTACATAAAGTACAGGAAATACAGGAAGGTGCATTATACTACACACAGTGTAACTTGTCTGCAGATACCAATGTGGGGAATAACAGCACTCTACATAAAGTACAGGAAATACAGGAAGGTGCATTATACTACACACAGTGTAACTTGTCTGCAGATACCAATGTGGGGAATACCAGCACTCTACATAAAGTACAGGAAATACAGGAAGGTGCATTATACTACACACAGTGTAACTTGTCTGCAGATACCAATGTGGGGAATACCAGCACTCTACATAAAGTACAGGAAATACTGGAAGGTGCATTATACTACACACAGTGTAACTTGTCTGCAGATACCAATGTGGGGAATAACAGCACTCTACATAAAGTACAGGAAATACAGGAAGGTGCATTATACTACACACAGTGTAACTTGTCTGCAGATACCAATGTGGGGAATACCAGCACTCTACATAAAGTACAGGAAATACTGGAAGGTGCATTATACTACACACAGTGTAACTTGTCTGCAGATAGCAATGTGGGGAATACCAGCACTCTACATAAAGTACAGGAAATACAGGAAGGTGCATTATACTACACACAGTGTAACTTGTCTGCAGATAGCAATGTGGGGAATCCCAGCACTCTACATAAAGTACAGGAAATACAGGAAGGTGCATTATACTACACACAGTGTAACTTGTCTGCAGATAGCAATGTGGGGAATACCAGCACTCTACATAAAGTACAGGAAATACAGGAAGGTGCATTATACTACACACAGTGTAACTTGTCTGCAGATACCAATGTGGGGAATCCCAGCAATCTACATAAAGTACAGGAAATACAGGAAGGTGCATTATACTACACACAGTGTAACTTGTCTGCAGATAGCAATGTGGGGAATCCCAGCACTCTACATAAAGTACAGGAAATACAGGAAGGTGCATTATACTACACACAGTGTAACTTGTCTGCAGATAGCAATGTGGGGAATACCAGCACTCTACATAAAGTACAGGAAATACAGGAAGGTGCATTATACTACACACAGTGTAACTTGTCTGCAGATACCAATGTGGGGAATCCCAGCAATCTACATAAAGTACAGGAAATACAGGAAGGTGCATTATACTACACACAGTGTAACTTGTCTGCAGATAGCAATGTGGGGAATACCAGCACTCTACATAAAGTACAGGAAATACAGGAAGGTGCATTATACTACACACAGTGTAACTTGTCTGCAGATAGCAATGTGGGGAATACCAGTACTCTACATAAAGTACAGGAAATACAGGAAGGTGCATTATACTACACACAGTGTAACTTGTCTGCAGATACCAATGTGAGGAATACCAGCACTCTACATAAAGTACAGGAAATACAGGAAGGTGCATTATACTACACACAGTGTAACTTGTCTGCAGATACCAATGTGGGGAATCCCAGCACTCTACATAAAGTACAGCAAATACAGGAAGGTGCATTATACTACACACAGTGTAACTTGTCTGCAGATACCAATGTGGGGAATACCAGCACTCTACATAAAGTACAGGAAATACAGGAAGGTGCATTATACTACACACAGTGTAACTTGTCTGCAGATACCAATGTGGGGAAAACCAGCACTCTACATAAAGTACAGGAAATACAGGAAGGTGCATTATACTACACACAGTGTAACTTGTCTGCAGATAGCAATGTGGGGAATAACAGCACTCTACATAAAGTACAGGAAATACAGGAAGGTGCATTATTCTACACACAGTGTAACTTGTCTGCAGATACCAATGTGGGGAATAACAGCACTCTACATAAAGTACAGGAAATACAGGAAGGTGCATTATACTACACACAGTGTAACTTGTCTGCAGATACCAATGTGGGGAATACCAGCACTCTACATAAAGTACAGGAAATACAGGAAGGTGCATTATACTACACACAGTGTAACTTGTCTGCAGATAGCAATGTGGGGAATACCAGCACTCTACATAAAGTACAGCAAATACAGGAAGGTGCATTATACTACACACAGTGTAACTTGTCTGCAGATACCAATGTGGGGAATCCCAGCACTCTACATAAAGTACAGGAAATACAGGAAGGTGCATTATACTACACACAGTGTAACTTGTCTGCAGATACCAATGTGGGGAATAACAGCACTCTACATAGGGGGTAATTCCAAGTTGATCGCAGCAGGAAAATTTTTAGCAGTTGGGCAAAACCATGTGCACTGCAGGGGGGGGCCGATTTAACATGTGCAGAGAGAGTTAGATTTGGGTGTGGTGTGTTCAATCTGCAATCTAATTTGCAGTGTACAAATAAAGCAGCCAGTATTTACCCTGCACAGAAACAAAATAACCCACCCAAATCTAACTCTCTCTGCACATGTTATATCTGCCTCCCATGCAGTGTACATGGTTTTGGCCAACTGCTAAAAAATTTCCAGTATAATATTGTTATTACAGAGAAGAGAACCAACAGCTGGTATTAGAATTTAGCAGAACCCATCTCAAATATTATGTTTTTTATTGTTCTCCAATCACCCAATAAATGATCCCAGAAAGGCTCAGATTCTGCGGAATATAACTATTAGCAACTTTCCCTCTGGACAGTATTATTAGAGGTTAGTCTGAGTGACAGCAGAACAGAGAGATCCCGTAGTTATCCCCTAGTGGTCAGACAATGTATCTGTATTGCAGGCTAGCGGGCAGCTAATATTGTATAATCACAGAAAGCCATAGAGATTGGAGACAATGTATTAGTATATGTAGCCAACAGCGATCACAGAGTATCTTTCATTTACACTGTGTCCATAAAAACAATGTAGGGAGAGTGTGTCACTTAGTATAAGATATGCAGTCACCCAATCAGGAGCCTATCTATAGAGGTGGTCTGTGTGCAGGGTCCGTCTGGGCCCCCTCCTCTCTAGCTAGCAGCGCAGTAGCTCTGGGCAGCAGCGTCACTAGAGGACCAATGAAGAAAGGGGTTATCACAGGAAGGACCATAAGGATTTGGTGCTCTTCGCCAGAGAAGGTGGTAATGGTGGACTCGGTAAATACATTTAAAAATGGTTTAGACAAATATGTAACTGAAAATTATATCAAAGGATATAGCATTTAAAATAATTATATTTTAGGAAGAGCACTAATTATAGTTGTTAATTAGTATTAAAACATCACTTCAGTTGGGACATTATAGTAAGCTTTAGCTAAATACAGAATAGGGTAAGCATTATATTACAGGTTGGGACATTATAGAAAGCTTTAGCTGTATACAGAATATGGTAAGCATTATAATACAGGTTGGGACATTATAGAAAGCTTTAGCTGTATACAGAATATGGTAAGCATTATAATACAGGTTGGGACATTATAGTAAGCGTTAGCTGTATACAGAATATGGTAAGCATTATAATACAGGTTGGGACATTATAGTAAGCTTTAGCTGTATACAGAATATGGTAAGCATTATAATACAGGTTGGGACATTATAGTAAGCTTTAGCTGTATACAGAATATGGTAAGCATTATAATACAGGTTGGGACATTATAGTAAGCTTTAGCTATATACAGAATATGGTAAGCATTATAATACAGGTTGGGACATTATAGTAAGCTTTAGCTATATACAGAATATGGTAAGCATTACAATACAGGTTGGGACATTATAGTAAGCTTTAGCTGTATACAGAATATGGTAAGCATTATAATACAGGTTGGGACATTATAGTAAGCTTTAGCTGTATACAGAATATGGTAAGCATTATAATACAGGTTGGGACATTATAGTAAGCTTTAGCTATATACAGAATATGGTAAGCATTATAATACAGGTTGGGACATTATAGTAAGCTTTAGCTATATACAGAATATGGTAAGCATTATAATACAGGTTGGGACATTATAGTAAGCTTTAGCTATATACAGAATATGGTAAGCATTATAATACAGGTTGGGACATTATAGTAAGCTTTAGCTATATACAGAATATGGTAAGCATTATAATACAGGTTGGGACATTATAGTAAGCTTTAGCTGTATACAGAATATGGTAAGCATTATAATACAGGTTGGGACATTATAGTAAGCTTTAGCTATATACAGAATATGGTAAGCATTATAATACAGGTTGAACTCGATGGGCAATTTGACTTTTTTCAACCTCATCAACTATGAGCCTGATTCAGATCTGATCGCAGCGGCAAATATTTTAGCAAATGGGCAAAACCATGTGCAGTGCAGGTGGGGCAGATGTAACATGTGCAGAGAGAGTTAGATTTGGGTGGGTTATATTGTTTCTGTGCAGGATAAATACTGCTGCTTTATATGTACCCTGCAATTTAAATTTCAGTTTGAACACACCCCACCCAAATCTAACTCTCTCTGCACATGTTACATCTGCCCCACTTGCAGTGCACATGGTTTTGCCCATCTGCTAACACATTTTCAGCTGCAATCAGATCTGACTAAGGCCCTTTATTACTATGTGCTGTATGTTACTAGGTTACTTTATCGCTGTCTAAGAGTCTAGTGCGCATGCAATTTATTTATTACCATCACTAAAAACACAAAGAATTTGACAATGTATTCTCTATCTACAAGGCATACTAGTGCAGTAACAGCAATCACAGTAATACAAACATATTTAGAGAAATACATAATTAAAACACAAATAAGTTAGTACATTCTCACCATTTAGCATATGGAAAGAAACTATCAAACAATCGGCCAGTACTGTACGTGCCGTCATTGCCCTAAACCTCCTCTGGGACAGTCATTTATAAATAAACTATACGAAGGATGACACAGGTCGGATAAAATGTCTCTTACTCTTTTTAAAACTCTTATATAATAGCATTAATGAATGGTTGTCAGCTGCAAATAATGATTCTTCTGGCATCTGGGCCAAGAGATCTCTAACACACCCCACTCACTAGCAGTGCAGTTTCCACACCAGACAATGATGCCATAGGATAAAACACACATTTCCTGGTGATTCCTGCATGGGAGTCTGGTGGGTAAGTACTGAAAAAAATGGGTACGGGGTGTGCCGTGTGGGCTTACTGGGATCCTAGGGGCCC
Source organism: Pseudophryne corroboree (assembly GCF_028390025.1). Taxonomy (NCBI): domain Eukaryota; kingdom Metazoa; phylum Chordata; class Amphibia; order Anura; family Myobatrachidae; genus Pseudophryne; species Pseudophryne corroboree. The sequence continues at coordinate 1,235,320,429 of NC_086444.1, read as the reverse complement.
GTATGCACCGCAGACTGTGCACCCATTATACATACACCAATGCTCCCAAGCCATATAATGCACTCAATACCTTTTATGTTTCATCTCCCAAATGAGGCTGCCATCCATCAGTGATGGGTGGTCTCCTAGCACAGAGTCCTGTAACAGTAAGCAGTAGGTGTTCTCACACTGGCAGGGACAACCTGTAGGGCTAGGCTTGCCATAACATACCTATAATCCGGGACACCTATGGGTAACACACGTTCAGTGGCTGATTAATACCAGGTGAAATACATGCGCAGTCAGGTGATCTGTGTATATCATCATAGTGACCATCTTTCTGTTAGGTCACTCACATTCTTTTGGCAGCTGAATATGATGTTTCACCTGATTTCTTTCATTTATCATCCTATGTGGTTCTGACTATTATACAGTTTCTATTTACTGCATACTGTAGTTTCACAACTCAACATAAGAAATAATATAATGAAATTAGATAATTATTTATTAAATGAAGCACATTCTGAACATCTTGCAGAATTTGCCTTGAGGAGTACAGAAACATCCTGGCATTTCTCTTTGCTGTTGATGAAATTAACAATGACCCCGATCTTCTCCCCAATGTGACTCTGGGGTATCACATATATAACACTTGTGGGGATCCAAAGAATACCTTACAATATGTCCTGCAGATAATGTCTGGAGAAACAATGGAGGCTCCTAATTACTCATGTATGGAATACGGGGAAGTAGCTGGATTTGTCGGTGATTCCGGTTTCCATACAAGTCATGCGATGGCGCAGTTACTGAGCCTGTACCAGTACCCACAGGTAAGTGGCCTCCCAGCATTCTCACTATGCCCAGAGATATGCATTGTATGCATGGGACCCTGGAAATAAAACCCTAGCTCACCTTGTACTTATCATAGGGACATTATTAGGATAGTAATTGGAATAGGTAGTCAGGTGGAGCTGTACATTAAATCAAAATAAATACTGCAAATATAACAGATGGACAGCAAGCCAGTAATTATATTTCAAAAGTGGAAAAAATGAGTGCAAATAAAATTTCAAAATGAAAATTGCCATTTAATAATTGTGTCACAGCTATGCAGAGTGGAATTTGGCACTGTACCTGACCATCACATTTCTGAGAATATATTGTCTGAGGGTGGACATGCGAGGACGAGTCATTGCCTCAGTAACACCAGATTGCCTATCTTGCATGCCAGGTCCTGTGGACTAACCCACACTAAACTTCTTTTTTGCTTAAAATATGATGTTATTGGAATGTACTGTAGTAAAAGGACGGTCAAAGAAAGGGATGATCATGATGGCTGCATGCAGTTCCCTTTCACAGCTCTAGATGTCAGTATATTTCTTAACTGCTGCTGAGATTTTACAAACAACAAACATGTAAAGATTGTATATATATATAGAAATCTAATCCAGATACATTATCAAAATATATTTATAAGTAAAACAAGTGATAAAATGATACAGCATATCTCTACTAAATTATATTAACATGGATAATATATTAATATAAGGAAACCAGTACCCTAATTGCAATACTGAGTCCAAACACCATTTTCTGTGCTTTGTGTAAATATGGCTTTATATTTTATTATTTACATAAGATGATGATGATATAGGCACACATGTGTAAACTTGAGATAATTTTCTATATGAAGCAATTACCGCAGAACTCTGTTTATTGTTGGACAGAAGTTCTTTTGTCCTTTTTACATTTTGAAAAAGACTATGCTGTTTTAATAAATTACTTTGTTTTTTTATGATTCACGTCTGGAGCATATTGGAATACAAATAATCCTGGGACATACCACACTTTCTAAGAGTTGTGCAGAGAAACATTGCTATATATTTTAAAATTATATAAGGAAATTACATACCTCACAACATGACCCTCTCCAGGAGGGACACAATGCTCTGCTTCTGGACTTTTCTCTTAATTTATGATTGTCTGCACCTGTGTTGAACAGTTTAATGGATAAGAAAGGTGTTTCAGCACAGGTGATGGCAATCATAAATTATGAGGGAAGTCCAGGAGCAGAGCATTCTGTCCCTCCTGGAGAGGGTCATGTTGGGAGGAATGGAATTACAAATTCCACTAAAGATGCATATAACTGAAATTATAAAAGTGCTGTTTGTTTTCTGGATTTGGATTATGGAATTGTGGAATTGTGCTAGTTTACAGAACAGCTGTTCTGCAGTTCCCAGAATTAACAGCTGCAGTTTAATTAAGTGTTTGAGAAAGAAGATTCCTGGGGTACTCCACTAGTAACATTTCTCCTGTACATGCACTAAATTTACTAAAACTCTGCTTTCTATCCTGCAACCAAGATCTTATCCATTTTACCATTTTAGTTTCCAATCCCAGGCATTCTGTGATGTGGAGACGTGTCAGAAGCCTTACTAAAGTCTAGATAAGCTACATCTACGGTTATGGATCAATAGATCTACAGTAACAAGGTCTACAATCATTAGGTCGACATCTTATGGTCGACCTATGAAAATTTAATACTAGAAAAGGTCAATAGGTACAAAAGCTCGACACATTAGAAGGTCTACATGAAAAATCTTGTTTTTTGGGCACTATTTTTGCTGTCTAAGCACATGGACCCCCAATTAGTGTACCACATCCCCTTGCATGGCTCTTTTGCTCACCATGCATGGGGCAAGTGGCCCTGCTCCACTACTGCTGTGCTCGGCACATGTTACTATTCCCAATTGTAGTCCACTTGGATGTTAAAGTATGAAAAAGATGAAAAAAGTGAATTAATTTAAAAAAATCATGTTGACCATATGTGTGTTGACTTTTGTCAAGTCAACCCTATAAACCTGTCGACTTTTCGTAGCTATCAATAAACACTGTTGGCCCATCATAGGTTGGTCTAATGACCATATCTACCTTTTTTACAATGTTGTCCTAATGCATGTCGACCATTTGGTGTCCATCTATTGACTATGTAACTAAACACTGTGGATCTATTGACCGCATACATTATCTATGTCCCCCTTTATCTATTACTCATCTAGTAAAACAAGTCAATTAGGTTTGTTTGACATGATCGCCTTCCCAGTAAAACCATACTGTGTGTGATCCTTTACATTGCTGGATTTGAGATAATCTACAACTTTCTTTTAGGAGTGTTTCTATCAATGTCCCTACTACTGATGTAAAGGGGGGCATACACTTCACAATTATCTGTCAGATAATCTGTGGTTGGAATGAAAACCTGGTAATGGATGAGAGCAACTGACAATCGATCATTTGCTCCTAAATACTGGAAAATGGACAAAACCTGTCATTTATACAAATTGGTTAAATCACAAACAGGTTTTGTCTATTTTTCAGTGTCTGGTAGAAAATGGTCGATTGTCAGTTGCTTTCATATATTACCAGGTTTTCATTCCAAACACAGATTATCTGCCAGATAAGTGTATAGTGTATGGCCATTTTAAGGCTTAGTGGATGGTAGTTGCTTGCCTCTTCCTTGCTTCCACTTTTGTGCAGTGGTACTACGTTTTTTCTTTTCCAGGCCTCTGTAATTATTACTGTAGCTAGTGACTGGTTTAATAATTCTGTTGGTGGTGCTACCAACACCCTTTTAAACTTTTCGTTTTATGCATGATGATGTGACAGTGTTTGTATAGTATATATGACGATGTTCATACCTTGGCAAAATCTAATCCTGTAAAACTACACCCCAATACCAAATTTGGTGGAGCTAAGTACAAAACTCTGGCCAGGCATAAAGGACAAACAAACAGACACACACTTTCTCACTTATTATATGGATAAAAATATACAAAGTAAATTTAATTAATTTAAAAGGTTGTCACAATTGTGAGCACATAAAACAAAAAAAGCAACAGATAGACAAAGTGGATGTTCTGCATCCAAATATAGCACTTCTAGATACTAAAGTCTCCGATAGAAGTGTTTGCAATCTCAAAGTGAGACACAGATGAAAATATATTCAGCCCAAGTTCACTAACTGAAAGGAAGTTTATAGAACCAGTCCTTGGAAAATGAGTCCATGCAGTTACAGTATGTTAAGCAAGATGTCCTTACAGAATTGGCAGATGTGGATATCTGTAACTGGTGTATGTAAATTCTAAGAGGTCCAAATGTCACTGTTATTTTCTAGTTAGTTGTATTATCCCTCAGCAATCTCAGATGTAAATGTGTAGTGCTCTGTAACATTTCTAGTATTTACACTAGGATCCTAATTGCAGATCACTAACAGCTGTAGTATTTTACTAAAATAATGAATCAAGCCACACTTCAAAATTATTCATAATAATTATTATGTGGAGGCAATTCTATTATTATACATATGTGAATCACAAAGATAATAATTACAAATCTCAGATAAACTGCAATAATAAAGTAACAAGTTTGTCATGTGAGCTCAGTATCTGTTAGGGTAAATATTGGGGACTTGCTTCAGGACCCCCTTGGACAACCCCCTTCCCCTTTGACTAATTAGGCATTTGGACGGTTTCAATTATCTCAATTGTGCCAATAATTACATGTCATTATTGGAATTTAAAAAAATTAATGGGCTCAAATTCTCAAAATATCTCCATTTTTTTCATTATATAATGTTCCCTAAATGTAATTAAAGGAAGTAATTTCTGCAAAAAATAATAGATTTTCAGAATTTGTTTACAATTTTTTTTTACATTTCAAGCCATCATCTCAAATTACCCTCAAAGCACCTTTTTGCATTTTTAGATTAATTTCCTTATAATTAAATTAAACTTGCAGTCTTTTTATGTTTTTTTTTTAACTTATAAAAATGCACAAATCAGCCATTTTACTCTTTAAAAGCTTCCAGTACTTTCTTAATGCCCACTAACAGCCTTCTATATGATTCTGGTAATTAAGTAACTTTTTTAGGGTCCAGAAAGGTCTCCCGACTTTATCATGACCGTCCCCAAGATCGCATTTTGTAGAAAATTTGCACCCCCTTGCCCGGAGGAATTTCTAATTTAGATCTTTCATTTCTCGGGTGTGTGCATTCATGCAAAGTCTGAAAGTTTCAAGAAACATTCACAGTCTTGAATCTATTTGGATTGAGCCCATTGTGTTTGCAGCATGCTGAAACTCATCCACATCTACGGAGTACTTCCCTTTTGTAGTCCAGGCTTTTATGCAAACACTATGGGGGTAATTCCAAGTTGATCGCAGTAGGTTTTTTTTTAGCAGTTGGGCAAAACCATGTGCACTGCAGGGGAGGCCGATTTAACATGTGCAGAGAGAATTAGATTTGGGTGGGGTGTATTCAAACTGAAATCTAAATCGCATGGCAAAAAATAAAGCAGCCAGTATTTACCCTGCACAGAAACAAAATAACCCACCCAAATTAACTCTATCTGCAAATGTTATATCTGCCCCCCCTGCAGTGCACATGGTTTTGCCCAACTGCTAAAAAACTTCCTGCTGCGATCAACTTGGAATTACCCCCTATCTTCCTTTACCTTTGAGGGAATAATAACACAACAGGACAGTAGATATTCAGACAAAAAAAACCTGCGTGTTGTAATGAAATATCAGTCAGTGTATGGCCAAGAAATCTGATGCTGTCAGAAAATTTGTCTGTAGGTCTGACACTTTTTTCTGCCAGTGCATGTCCTGCATTAGGCTTTGTTGTCCATTCTCTTTTATACTATTCTTTTCAGTATAAGGCACCTTAATATTGTTATAAAACTAAGCATCAGTACCCAAAGTAGGATTGCAGCAAAGAATGCTAATAAGATATTAGCATGCATAAAATGGGGAATTGATGCAAGGCACGAGAGTGTTATACTCCCGTTATATAAATCACTAGTGAGGCCACACCTTGAATACTGTGTACAATTCTGGGCACCATACTACAAAAAGGATATCCTGGAGCTAGAAAAGGTTCAGAGGCGGGTGACCAAACTAATTAAGGGCATGGAGATGCTGGAATATGAGGAAAGGCTTGCAAGACTAGGCATGTTTACACTGGAAAAGAGGAGACTAAGAGGGGACATGATCAACATCTACAAATATATAAGGGGACAATACACAGAGCTTGCACGGGACCTGTTTTTGGTTAGATCAGCACAGAGGACTCGTAGACACCCGCTCAGGTTAGAGGAGAGGAGATTCTGCACAATAAGGCGTAAAGGCTTTTTCACGGTAAGGACAATACGTGCTTGGAAATCCCTGCCTGAGGGAGTTGTAATGGCGGACTCAGTCAACACCTCTAAGAATGGGTTAGATAAATTCCTAATGGATAAGGATATTCAGGGTTATGTTCATAGTCACGCACTATAGTTACTATAAAAAGAGGGATAAAAACGCAACAGCAGACATCAGCATCAGCCAAAATTTTAGCCCCAAATAATCCTGCATAGGAGACTACAAATAGGTTGAACTCGATGGACAATTGTCTTTTTTTCAACCTTAGAAACTATGGGGTATATTCAATTAGCGTCGGAACCATCCCGACATGCATTTGTCGGAATGGATCCGACAACTCCTATTCAAATCTCATCTCAATTCGACTTTTTCAAGTTGAATTGAGATGAGGGACCCAGAGGAGGAGGGGATGGGGAGCCGTGGGGAGACCAGCGGGGACCGCCGTGGGCAGACGGAGGAGATTAGCGATACAGTAGCGCTGCAGGAGGATGTCACACAGCCACTCAACCTCACGGCAGTGTCCACCCAGCTCCAGCAAGCATGACCTCACTTGTTGGAGCTGGGTGGAAGCTACCGTGAGCTGCGCGGCTGTGTGACATCCTGCTGCAGCGCTGTGCGGTAGCGCTGATCTCCCCTATATGCCCGCGGCTGTCCCCCATCTCCCTGCGGCTCTCCCCCTCTCCTCCTCTGGGTCTCACATCTCAGTCCAACATTTTTTTATGTCAGATTGAGATGGTCGAAAAGGGGGCCAAATCCTGTCAATTTTGGCCCCATTTTTGACACAAGCACATGGATTGGCAGCTATTCTGCCGATCCACGTGCTTTTCAACAAGTCAAATTAAAAAAAAATTGGGTTGTATTGAGTAGGTCGAATCACGATTCGACCTTAAAATGTCGAAAACTGCCATCTACAGACGGTAGCTTTCAACTTCAATTAAATATATCTCTATGTTACTATGTTACTATGTTATTTTAGAGATGCTTTATGTTTGTTTTTATGCACCCTGTTCCTATTTTCTTGTTCTAATAATAAATTTACACTTACTGTATCCTCACATTTTCTAGCATTTAACAATACTGCTCAGTTTATTCTTAGAACATAGTCTGCAGACACAACTTTCTTTCTCTAGGTTACTGTATGTTTAGTAAAATTATATAAATGAATGGTGTAAGAAACAGAGCATCTTTCTATCACTGAGTGTTAAATGCTTGTTTACATTTAGTTCCATCTCATGCTAGGTAGAATTTTTCCATTGTTTGTCCTCTATCTAAATTTCTGCTGTAATGTTTTATATTTTTTGCCTTTTGTTATTTGTTGAACTACAGATGTAGCCACACTCATCTAGCACGTCTACATCGCAGGCGGGCACTCATGGCATGGCTTGGTGATCCGGCGCCTAGCCCCGCCAGCATAGAGACATGCTCCCATTTATGTAAATTTGGCACGTGCATGTCTATGATGCACATATGACCTAGATGGGCTTCTTGTCACCACGCAGATGTAGGCACGATGAGCATGGTTACATCTCTGCATGAGTCCTCAGATATACTGTAATATCCATTGTCCTTATTCTCAGATACGCATGTGGATTATTTACTGGTTGGATATTTTGTGTTGATGCATATGTTTCAATAAAAAGCAGAAAAAAAATAAAAATCCAGGGAATGCATTTAAACATTAGAAGAATTGATATACGGCTCTAAAGTCCGATAAATAGTCCCATTGTTTCCTATAAACAGTGGTGCTTGAATGATTGTGAACTCTTCTGAATTTTCTAAAGTCCTAAAAGTAGATAAAGAGAACCAAATAAAACAAATGAGATACAAATGTAGACACTGGTAAATTTTTATTGAGGGGAAAAAAATTATCCAATATCACATATCTGTGAGTGGAAAAAGTATGTGAACCTTTGCTTTCAGTATCTGGTATGTCATCGTAATCCTATTTTAAAGATCATTCAAATATTGATGGTTCTACTATCAAATAGTTAAAACATTATTAAGTATTCTATTATATATCTAAGATGTCTAAGATATCCTCAGTATTTTATTTGGAAACTATAGCATTATGTACAGTAGTCACTTATTTATACATTTCCAAGAGGTATATTGTAGTCCTGTTGTTCACTAGGCTCCAGATTAGCTATCTTCAAGAGAGAACATTAAATTTGAGCTTTAACCAGATGAGAATGTTTGGGAACCTGTCTTGTCTGAGCTGGGTAAGTACTTATAACATACTGTAATACAAATACAGTGATCAGAGAATTCCTTTTATAAAAAGGGGTGTTGGATTCTGCCGCCAAACATGATGTCACATTTGTTACACATGGTCAGGGGGATATTAAGAGAAGAGGAGGCCTGTGTGCAGGTTCTGTCTTGTGCCCCCAGCGCTGTCCCAGAGTCTAGTGAGCATGTGCAGGTCTACAGGAAAATGGCATGGCGGCCATTTTCCAAGAGATTTTCTTACTGCACATGCTTGAAATGTTGGGAAAATGGCTGTCGCTCCATTTTCCTAGTGATTACTGTGGTGCTGCTGCTGACATAGTACTCTGGAGGATAGATATTGACAAACAAGGGTGCAGGGTGTGCGGTGTGTGCCCCAATGACCCCAGGGGCCTGTGGCTGCAACACACACACTGAACCCATTATAAGTACACTACTGCACATGGTCCTGTGACTCAGAGACGGAGTGATGCATGTGTCCCTATAGGAGCTGTGGCAGCCTGTCACCAAGAGCAGAGCCACAGTAGTAGCAGCTAGGGAATAAGAGATACCAATGGTCCCTGCAGCAGCAGGAGAGGCAGATGCTGGCCGGTACTCTCTTGTGAACAGAGCACCACAACCCCACTGGGCCAGGGCCAGAAGGACAATAACGTAAGAAGCAGGATCCAGTGAGCTGTGACTGCAGGTTAGCCCAGATACTGTACATAAGGTTTCCATCTGTTTAGTTTCTGTTAGGTGGATTATACTGGGGTATTGGTGTGCACTGTGTTTGCTTTTATGTCTCATTTTATCATAATCATTGTGTTATCATTTTGCATTTAACTTCTCACATTGTCTATGTCAAAAACCTACCAAAGGATCTGTGATCTTGGTCAGTAAAGCAACAATCTCCATCATGCGTCACAGCAAGTTCTGGGGAATAACTTTACCGGATTAGACTCTATAGTAGGATGTACATTAGAGTAAACAGATATCTGTTGCAGGTTCCAAATGCGTTAGCTGCAATGTATCAGTTTATCCAGCTCTGTGTTAGGCGCCGGGGTCCGCTCGTCGGTGCGGCCCGGCGCCTAGCAACCAGGGACGCCGTGCGCGTACAGCCGCCGGCTCCCTGGCAATGCTAGACGCCGGGCGCACGGAGCCGCTCTGACATTAGCAACGGGGACGCCACGTTCGGCCGCGTTCCCCGTTGCTGGGTCTGTTCTAATTACATTGTGGTGTGCTGGCCGTGCAGCATGCAAGCTGCACGGCATTACCTGAGATTACCTTGTCTGGGTCCTGATTGGAGGGTTCCTGAATAAAGGCACTCTCAGGACTTCTTACAGACGCCGGTGATAGCTTCCTGTTTGCCTGTGTCAGCTACAGAGAGTTTCCGGTCCTGCTCAATCCGGTTGTTCCTGTCCTCAGTGATCCTGTACTCGGAAGTTTGTCATCTTTTCCTGGAGTCTGACCGAGCACCTTTAACATCCTGTGGTGTTCGTGAGTCGCGGCGCAGCCGTGTGTTGCGGCTTGTCCGCTTACTGTTTATGATTTAGTTTATTGGTGTTCTGGAGCTTTTGCGGAGGATTCCGCTCCCACAGATCCACTCTGGTATCCAGCGGTGCTGGATAGGAGTAACGGATCAGTGGATCCTTGGTTGTCCTTTTCCCTGGCGGCTAGTCCGCACATACCTTTGGTTTAAGTTAGTTAGCTTGTAACCCCTGGCCTGGTTGCTTAGTCAGAGGGCCCCTTGTTATCGCCCTGTCTCGGATTTCCCTTTGTCTCCCATTAAGACCTGCGGGGGCATCGGGGTTGGGCAGACATAATCCGCCCTTCGAACGCGGCTGCCATGGGCTCAAGCAACCATAGTCTCGCAGGGGATTTCTGATAACACGGGCGAGACAACGGAGTTAGGGCGCCAGGGGTTACTAGGCTCTCCTGCTCCCACAACCAGCATATCTTCCCAGTACTCAGACCTCTGCCATAAGATCTCCTCTGGTCTGGAGTACGGGAATCATAACACTCTGCAATGTGAAGCGTTCTGGAGCTTGTACTTCTGTAGATGGCATTAGCCATTGTAGACCATAAGCTACATATTGCAGGTTTTACTGAGAGAGGGATCTCCATGGTAATAGCCACTCATGAAAGCATGATCTGATGACCGGGAATGTAGAGTAGGAAACTGGGGCCACGCAGTAATGGAGACGCTGTCCCTGGGTGTATTTCTAAATACATCCCTGCAGTATAGAGATTCTTATTGTTGTGATAGCTGTGAGAAGAAATTCTAATTATCCGGTCTGGGATCTAATAATTTATAAATGGGTCCCTTAAACTGCCCCATGATTACCTCCTCTTGGTGGTAAGTAGTAATTCTGTAAATCACTACGTGTGAACTCTATTAAACATTTTCCACTCATCACATTTACTTTTGCAATTTATAAAATCTGAAATACATTTACAATATTTTCCAGTATATTATGTTTCCCCAGATAAATTATGGAACCACCGACCCTGTGCTAAATGAGAGACAGTTATATCCAAACTTTTACCGGATTGTCCCAGATGATCGGGTTCGTTATACAGCTATTGTTAGGTGTCTGCTACATTACGGATGGAATTGGGTTGGAGTGATTACACCAGGTGATGGTAGCGGGGACATGGAATTACAGGTGCTGAGTACAATGATGGCAAAACATGGGATCTGCATTGAGTTCCTCATCAAACTAACTAATGATGACAACATTAACAGAAGGAAAATGACTGAGATTGAGAAGCAAACTGCTAGAGTTATAATAATTTGTGGCCTATTCTCTATGAATTTCGGAAAGTTCTTTGACGCATCAGAAAATTTAAATGAAAATATCACTCTTATCCTGCATGAATCAGGGACTGATATTATATATATGGAACGTGCCATCATTAAACCAGTAAATTGTAGTTTAATTTTCATATTGTCCCCTAAAAAGATGTCCCTCATTAATGAGAATATTAACAACATTGTACCATCTACTCATCCAAATGATCCACTATTGGAAGATATCTGGCTCTGGATTTTCCGTTGTCTTTCCTCAAATACAATAAAAAATGATTATTATCAATTTGTATATCATTTTTCTGCAGTGAACTGTTCAGGTAAAAGACTTATTTTACCATCATATCATGGTATGAAGAAAACAAAGCCTTACTATTCCTATGTGGCAGTATATGCTCTGGCCCACGCTGTGCAGAAGATGAAACAATGGAAGAGAAGATCTGATATGTCTGCTATAAGACAAATAGTAAGTTGTCTCTACAGTAACAGCATGAAGATGGGATTTTTGGTTGTGACTTATACTTCGTCCATTTGCTCTGGAATTTTGTTTTTTCAATTTCCGTGGACAATAACATACAGATGTGTCCCCCTCTATTGTTGCGTTGCAGCATGTGACTCATAGGATAGCAGGAGTGTCCATATGCCCACACCCACTATCCACTCACTTTCAGTAAGGGCCGGACAGCTGCGGATGAATGCAATTGCAGCACTATGAATCTGCCATCTGCAGCTACAACAAAGTGGGAGACATCTGTATAAAGGCAACAAATAAGTAAAATTACTTGGTATATCAACACATCCTGAGTAGCAGTACATTCCCCATCCCTTTCTCACCCATATTATACATGTACATATACACCTTCACTACTACAACCTTCTCCTAACTGGACTCCCCTGCACCTATCTTGCTCCTCTCCAATTTATATTCAATGCTACTGCTAGACTTATTTATCTCTCCTGCCTTCCCATAGGTATCTGCCTCACCTCTCTGCCAAGCTCTTCACTGGCTTCCCTTACTATACAGCATCCTCTTCAAACGCCTCACTATCATGTACAAGGCCCTTTCCAACTTCACTGTTCCCTACATCTCCAACCTCTTCTCCTAACACACTTCCTCTTGCCCTCTCCTGTCATCCAATGATCACTGCATTTCCTCCCCTCTGGATATCACATCTCAATCTAGAATCCAAGATTTTTCCCATGCAGCCCATACCATTAAAATAATCTCCTTCATTCGATCAGACGATCCCCCAGCATGGTTAGCTATAAGCAAGCGCCGAAAACCCACCAGTTCATAAAAAGCATATTTGTCCACCATGTCACCATCTAGTCTACTATACCCTATTGCACTCTCCAACTCTCCCATTCGTGATTCCTGTCTCTTGCTCACCAATTACACTGTACACCTCATCCTGGTTCTTTCTTCCTCCAAACCCACCTCCTTCATTGTTTTCTTTTCTTCACGTAATCTAGACCTGTTATCTGACCACATTAATAGGCACAAGTTTCAACTTACATTGAATATTACCATAGCACCCCTTGCATCTATGGTTGTGTTGAGATTTGTAGTGTTATTGTATGTGTTACTTGTCTATTGTATTATATTGTATTGTTATATCCAGTACTGTCTTATTGTTTTACCCTCTTGTTTTACAACTTTTAAATCTATTGTTTTACCACTTGTGGTGTCCTAAACTGTAAGTACAGTTTAATAATATGGAGATTACTTTATTGTAGCTTTTAGCTCACTTGGTTCTCTCTATTTACCAATAATGGACATAATATATTACACACCATTCCTGGCCCTAAAGGAAAGACACAATATCTCACAAATTCTGCATTTATAGTTAGAACAACTATTATACTACATGAAATATTATCATTACGTGTTACAGTTTATAGCCCAATGTCTGCTGCAAGCAAAGCAAGTGCATATGTAGTTATCTCCACCAACGTATATGTTATTAATTTATCATCCTCTTTCTTGTTTTCCTATAAAGCGACACTACATGAAAAATCTCCATTACACAGATCCCACTGGAGAAGAGATGATATTTAATGAGAGAGGAGATCTGCCCTCTAAGTGGTCTTTAGCAAACTGGGTTATATACAAGAATGGCCTTTATTATGAGTTTAATGTAAAACACCTGACCACTTTTGAAGATGACCAGGTTTACCATCTGGAACCAGGAAAAATCACATGGAAAAAAGGCACGGTAAGGGAATATCAGGAAGATCACACACTTATTGCTCAGTTCATGTTTGATAGAAGGATTCTGACAAAATAATGATTTGTGTATATTAATATTGGTTGGTACAGTCGGGCCATAGTGGGAATTGAACCCATGACCTCAGTGCTGTGAGACAGTAATGCTAACCACTACTCCATCAGTGCTGCCCATCAGCTACATGTACAAGAGGTGGGCCACTCTCACATAAAGATTATGTCCCTAATGTGGATGGATTCAAGCAAATAAAGCCCCCCAGAGATCTCTGAATATCAATGATACAGAGAGATCCCAACCATCACATGTGTCTGCCCATTAGCTAACAAATTTGCTGATGCGATCAGGTGTGAATTAGGCCCATAGTACAGATTTATAGAAAAGTACTCTCTTTGTTAGGGCAGTAAGCCACCGAAAATGAGGGATACTACTAGTAAAAATGTCACTTTAACTTTTATTTCTCCATTAAAAAACACAGAGTACCTCACGTGTCACACAAAACAACAACAGAAAAACATAGAAAGACATTCTTACCCCTCCGGAATTCCCCAGCAGCGTCCTGCACGCGGGCACAAATCACTTGGAAAATGGCCGCCTTGAACATTTCTGAGTGATATGCGCATGTGCACTGGAGATGGGGGAATAAAGTGTGGGCGCTATGTTTTGGGAGGCCTGCGCATGCGTAGTAGATTCTGGTTTTATGTCAGAGAATTCTTTCTGTCAGAAAGGAGGGGTCCACAACAGAGGTTACACGGGTTCCCTCCTGTCTTATAATGCCCATGATGGACAGCCAATTAGTCAGGTGATCATATTGCTGATTATAATTACTCAATTGACAATTATCTCACCTAACCCACTCCTAAATGGGTTGAGGCTGTGCAGCAATGATCATATGTCTGACCATTAGCAGAGACACAATGTTAGGAAATTTCTTTGTGGGTCAGAAGCTAATAATAACCATATATCTGCCCATAATTAACATGATCTCACATATATTGCTTAGGTCAGATATGTATATACACATCTGTATGTACATACAGCACATACTGTATGTATGACTACTGGAAGGAAGACATTTCTTTGTAAAGGTGTGTACACATGGGGGGTCATTCCGAGTTGTTCGCTCGTTGACGATTTTCGCAACGGAGCGATTAATGCGAAAATGCACATGTGCATGGTACACAGTGCACCTGTGCTAAGTATTTTAGCTCAAAATTTAGTAGATTTACTCACGTCCAAATGAAGAATTTTCATTGTTGAAGTGATCGGAGTGTGATTGACAGGAAGTTGGTGTTTCTGGGCAGAAAAACTGACCGTTTACTGGGAGTGTGCGGAAAAACGCAGGCGTGCCAGATAAAACGCGGGAGTGTCTGGAGAAACGGGGGAGTGGCTGTCCGAACGCAGGGCGTATTTGTGATGTCAAACCAGGAACGAACGGGCTGAGCTGATTGCAGTGTAGGAGTAAGTCTTGAGCTACTCAGAAACTGCTAAGAATTTTCTATTTGCAATTCTACTAATCTTTCGTTCACAATTCTGCTAAGCGAAGATACACTCCCAGAGGGCGGCGGCCTAGCGTGTGCAATGCTGCTAAAAGCAGCTAGCGAGCGAAATACTCGGAATCACCCCCATGGTGAGATTTAGCCTTGTGATCACAGGGAAAGTTAATGTAAATCGCATTGTTAGGCATTGATAATGATGCTCACTCCTGCGGGGTCGGATACACTGTGCAGGTAAGTCAATCTTGACTATATAGTGTACTATCTAGTATAAAGTATACTCAAAATTGGCAGTTAGTCAAAATTGAAGCTACATATATCGTAGTCAAAATTGGTGCTTCTGGGTTCTGGAGGAGTTTAAGAGAAATTGCAAAGTCGGAGATAGTCAATATCTCACCATGTGTATGCACCGTAAGTAATAAGATCTCTTATCTATTCCTTAGGTCAGGAATCAGTAACCATACTGTAAAAGAAAAGTATTTTTCAGATACAGTATGTGTAAAGCAGAGAATACCAAAAAATACATTTTAAAAAGATCTGGTTTAAATATCCATCACCTGGTGACAATTGTAGCGTAATCATATAATAAGCAGAAAAATTATTTGTGGGTACACACTGACAGACTCAGACTTGTTCTACAATGAACATATGGCAAGGTTTTATAACAAGTGATGCATAGGTAAAATATTGCATCAGGTCAGACAAGTGGTGGCTCTCTTGTAGAATTATGAGCCCGGACAACACCTCTTCTCTCAGACTGGAGGAGAGATAAACACATCAATATTTTATATAGCCAGAGCCACTGATGCATAAGGTAAATGAGCATTTATCAGATAGACGGTATATCAGAGACAATCAGAGGACTGAGATCGTCCTGTAGTTGAATAGAAATCATTGTAATCAGAATGTTTCTGAATTTAGAATAGAGGGCCCGATTCAGATCTGATTGCTGCTGTACGTTTTCACACAGCAGGCGATTATTGATGTACTGCGCATGTGTATGTACCACAATGCGCATGAACGTCACCAAACAGCGAAAGGATAGTGCAAAAATTTTGGTCACATGGGCGTACGCAAGTTGATTGACAGAAAGAGGCCATTTGTGGGCGGTAACTAACTGTTTACAGGCTGTGTAAAGATAAACGCAGGCGTACCCAAGCGTTTTCTAGGAGAGTGTGTGACGTCAGCTCCGGCCCCGATCAGCCTGTTCTCATCGCACTGCAGGAGTAAGTCCTGGGATGCGCACACACTGCACACACTGCACACACTGGAGAAACCATTTGATGGTGTGTGAGTTGTGAACGGATTTGCAGCTGTCCGCTGAATGAGGGGAATTTTCGCACAGCATACACACGTAATCGCACACTTGCACGGGGTGAATTTACACTCCCTCTGGGCTGTGACTATTGATTGCAGGACAGCAAAATTAGCAGCACAGTGTTCAGGTCTGAATTACCCCCAGAGTGTCTCATTGATGACTTCTTCATGTTCTGTGCAGTGATGGCATGTGAGCAGATCCTTTGTTCCAAATTGGGCACCGTGAAGTAAGGATAGTGACATCTGCTTTAAGGTAGACCTTCATCTTATAACAACCTGCATAAAATCAGCCACCCAAGGCACAAACATACTTATTATGAGGTCACATTAACTAAACAATAGGTTTCATTGCATGCAAAGTTGACAGATGTGTGAAACCAGGCTCAATAATGCCGTATACATTAGATAGTTAGTACAAAACTCTGTGACAATTATACAGTATGTACTAAGTTATTTATATCTCTAATTTCATTAATGATTCACTTATTTCTCCATGTATCAGATCCCCAAATCTCGGTGCAATGACAAATGTTCCCCTGGATACAGAAAAGCCTCTAAAGGAGGATTTCATGTCTGCTGCTATGACTGCGTTCCATGCTCTGAGGGAGAAATGTCCAATGTTACAGGTAGGGATGTATGAGAGTAATTGAGTATACAATTGCTATGGTAAATACACTCAGGAGAGAGTACAGTATGGTAAATGCACTCAGGAGTGAGTAGAGTATGCTAAATGCACTCAGGTGACAGAGTATGGTAAATGCACTCAGGAGACAGTAGAGTATGGTAAATGCACTCAGGAGACAGCAGAGTATGATAAATGCACTCAGGAGACAGTAGAGTATGGTAAATGCACTCAGGAGACAGTAGAGTATTGTACATGCACTCAGGAGACAGTAGAGTATGGTAAATGCACTCAGGAGACAGTAGAGTATGGTAAATGCACTCAGGAGACAGTAGAGTATTGTACATGCACTCAGGAGACAATAGAATATGGTAAATGCACTCAGGAGATAGTAGAGTGTGGTAAATGCACTCAGGAGACAGGAGAGTATGGTAAATGCACTCAGGAGACAGTAGAGTATGGTAAATGCACTCAGGAGACAGTAGAGTATTGTACATGCACTCAGGAGACAAAAGAGTATGGTAAATGCACTCAGGAGACAGTAGAATATGGTAAATGCACTCAGGAGACAGTAGAGTATTGTACATGCACTCAGGAGACAAAAGAGTATGGTAAATGCACTCAGGAGACAGTAGAATATGGTAAATGCACTCAGGAGACAGGAGAGTATGGTAAATGCACTCAGGAGACAGTAGCGTATGGTAAATGCACTCAGGATACAGTAGAGTATGGTAAATGCATTCAGGAGACAGTAGAGTATGGTAAATGCACGCAGGAGACAGTAGAGTATGGTAAATGCACTCAGGAGACAGTAGAGTATTGTAAATGCACTCAGAAGATAGTAGATTATGGTAAATGCACTCAGGAGACAGTAGCGTATGGTAAATGCACTCAGGATACAGTAGAGTATGGTAAATGCATTCAGGAGACAGTAGAGTATGGTAAATGCACTCAGGAGACAGTAGAGTATGGTAAATGCACTCAGGAGATAGTAGAGTATGGTAAATGCTCTCAGGAGATAGTATAGTATGGTAAATGTACTCAGGAGACAGTAAAGTATGGTAAATGTACTCAGGAGACAGTAGAGTATGGTAAATGCACTCAGGATACAGTAGAGTATGGTAAATGCACTCAGGATATAGAAGAGTGTGGTAAATGCACTCAGGAGACAGTAGCGTATGGTAAATGCACTCAGGATACAGTAGAGTATGGTAAATGCATTCAGGAGACAGTAGAGTATGGTAAATGCACTCAGGAGACAGTAGAGTATGGTAAATGGACCCAGGAGACAGTAGAGTATGGTAAATGCACTCAGGAGATAGTAGAGTATGGTAAATGTACTCAGGAGACAGTAGAGTATGGTAAATGCACTCAGGAGACAGTAGAGTATGGTAAATGCATTTTTTTACAAACCAATCATTTCAGCAACAGGCTCTGCCACATGACTGTAGCTGAAATAATTGGTTTGTTTGGGCCAACACAAAAAAGAAGCAATTAATCCCCCCACAAAAAATGAAGCAATTCATCTCTCCTTGCACAAACTGGCTCTACAGAGCAAGATGTCGTCCTCATCCTCATCCTCTGATTCCTCACACCTTTCACTGTGTACATCCTCCTCCTCACAGAGTATTAATTCATTCCCACTGGAATCCACTATCACAGGTCCCTGTGTACTTTCTGTTAGCAATTGCTGGTAAAGGTCTTCCCAGAGGAATCTATAATTCTTTTTGATGAACATCATCTTCTCGGCATTTTGTGGAAGTAACCTCCTACGCCGATCGCTGACAAGGTTACCGGCTGCACTAAACACTCTTTCAGAGTACACACTGGAGGGGGGGCAACAGAGGTAAACTAAAGTCAGTTTGTGCAAGGGCCTCCAAATTGCCTCTTTTTCCTGCCAGTATACATACGGACTGTCTGACATGCCTACATAGATGATGTCACCCACATAATCCTTCACCATTCTTTAAATGGTGACAGCATCTTATGCAGTGACAGTAGACATGTCAGTAATTGTTGGCAGGTCCTTCAGTCCGGACCAGATGTCAACACTTGCTCCTGACTGCCCTGCATCACCACCGTCAGAAATTTTATCCTTTTCCTCGCAGCCCCAGTTGCGGGAGAAAATGAACGAGGAGCTCAGTGGCGCACATGGGGGGTGATGGTTCTGAGTACCCAGAAATCCCTCCTGATGGATCAGATTTTTTTTCCAGAGATGGAGACAGCTGTGTCTTCATCTCAAAATAAACTGCGATCGCATCTGCAATCGCGACAGCAAGCTTTGACCCTCAGAACAGAATGTCATGGACCGGAGAGGTGGGGAGTTGCTGCACATGCTCATTCCACAGTTGCTCCTTTGTCTGCACAATCTGAAATGCAGGGGCCTCCAGGTAAATATGTTTTTATGTGTGTGTATGTACAGTATGTGTGTGTTATACTATGTATGAGTTTGCAATGTGTATTATGTGTGTGGTGTATTATGTATGTGTGCGCAATGTGTGTGCTGAGCTATGTGTGTGTGGTGTGCTATTTATGTGTATGTACAGTATGTGTGTGTGGTATGCTATGTATGCTTTTGCAATGTGTATTATATGTGTAGGGTACTATGTGTAGTATGATATGTATGTGTGTTTGGTGTCCTATGGATACAGTATGTGTGTGGATAATATGTTTGTGATATGTTATGTATACTCATGTGTATGCATGCTTGCAATATGTGTGTGTGTGTGTGTGTGTGTGTGTAATGTGCCATATAATGTATATGTGTGTGTGTTCCATGTATGTGTATGTATGCAATGTGTGTGGTGTGTTACAGTATGTATGTATGTATGTATGTATGTGTGGTGTGCTATGTACACAGTATGTATGTGTGTGCGGTGTGCTACAGTATGCACGTGTATGCAATGTGAATGTGTGTGTGTGTGGTGTGGTTGCTATGTACAAAAATGTACTGCTCTGATTTCAACAGATTGACCACCCTTGAATACTGGCAAAGCGAATGAAGGGCTCCATCCACAAGTCCCACATACTTAGCGGAATCGCTCTGTCTTAGCTCCTCCTTCAATTTCTCCAGCTGCTTCTGCAAAAGGACACACAGAGAGTGCAAACAGACTAAATGGATTAAAATATTTATTAATAAAACCAGGACTAATAGGTCCAATAATTGATGAATAAGTATACACACATATGAACCACAAATTAAATCACATAAATATGAAAACAGGACACTCCTTGCTGATTCCACGATATTATCCTAAGAAGCTAGGCACATATAGGATTATATGCTTGAATAGATATTTCTTTAACTTTTAACAAGGCATTGTGTTAAGTCCTATACTTGGAGATCATTAGATAAAGCTGCTTCTTTAGAACTATTGTTGCTCAAAGTTCCTTAAGGAAATCCAGATGACCATTAGGCACATAAATATCAACTAGTTCTTATACCATTAGCTGTGCTGTTAATTTCCAAATTTAGTAGGCAACAGTTAATTCACTCAGTGAGACAGAGAAATTCTCGGCACTGCAGCGGCTCCGTCAACCACTCTCCATATGTTAGTTTAGCGGTAATGATGAATGCTTACCGCTTCCTAGTGAGTATGAGACCGGTGGTGCTGGGCGTCCCCGTGCGCTGGCTGTTTAACGCTGCTCACTCGTGGATGTCGGCCACGGCCCCCATTTGGAAAAGGAGGCCACTTGCAGGTGGCTTGAAATCCAAGATCTCAGTGCGGTGCAATGCAGTTCAGTAACAGATGATATCCGTGGCAGCTACAGGAGTCCCGAAGCCTGAACCCTGACACGTTTCTCAACCAAAAGGCACTGGTTGTTTCTTCAGAGGGAAAAAGCCTGATGAGGGGAATGACCTGACTCAAGCTGGCAGTATCTGAACTGACTTCACATGTGGCAAGTTCGAAGGGTTGGAGAACCTTGCGCAACACGGAAATCATTTTCTGTGCTTGAATCAGGTGCATTCCCCGTCCTTTGCCTATATCGTAGGTGGATGTATATGCTTGAATGGCCTTTTGTTGCTCCTCCATCCTCTGAAGCATATAGAGTGTTGAATTCCACCACGTTACCATCTCTTGCTTCAGGTGATGGCGGGGCAGGTTCAGGAGTGTTTTCTGGTGCACCAGTCTTCGGCATGCGGTGGCTGAATGCCGAAAGTGGCCCGCAATTTTTCAGGCCACCGACAGCATCTCCTGCACGTCCCTGTCGTTTTTCAAAAAAATCTGCACCACCAAATTAATTGTACAGTATACGATTATGGTAATATCCTGCGCTCACCTTCCTTGGGTATCGGTTGTGGCAGCAAGATTGCAAATAAGGCTGAACCCACAACCTTACAATACAATGACAAGAAAAAGGGGTTTTGCAACTGCGCCTGGAAAGTATATGAATTTGCAATGTTTGGTAATGTACCTGTTTTATTAAATAATCAAGATAAGCTACATAATGTTAATGCAAACACAATTATTGACTCTAATAATGAGAAAAATGAGAAAAGAAAAAGAAAAAAGAAAAAGAAGAAAAAAATGAAAGAAGAAAAATAATAATTATAATATTAGTGATCTAGCAGGGATGATGGACAACTATGCTAACAAAACTTACAAAAACAAAAAACTTTGAAAATGTTTTGTATATGCGTGCATACACAAAATATAGTGGAATCAAGTATATCGTCCAAGTGTTGTGCTAGAAAAGAGCGTGGCGTCCCACCTCTTTATTAACACACTTGATGTTTGAGAAATTGTCTGTAACTGTATTCCTCCACACAGTACTGATTTAATATATGCTCCACAGTGAATTGATGTTCCTCTGTGTTAAGTGTGAGTCTATTGCAAGCAGTGATACTGAGCAAATGTCCTTTATGGGATTCTTTAATCCAGCAGCGTTGAGGTGAAAGGGGGTACCCCCGGTGGGTAAACGGGGGGAATCTCAGAGGGATTGGTAATGAATGGCTCCGGACTGGCCGCTGTCTGACCTCCGTCTGGAATAGTGGAAAAACGCCTGTTTATACAGACGCTGTCCACCAGCCTGATCGGAGGGACGCGGTCATGTCTCTGAGGGGGAAAGTAACACCGGCTTGGAGACCCGAAACGGGACTGTCCGCCGTGTACTCCCCCCTTTTACCAGAGCTTTTACCTGTGTCTCCTGTGATCGTGTCCTGGTGTCCGTCTCCACTCTGCTTCACCGTGCGTCCTCCGTCTCCTCGTGCTGAATCTCCTTCCTGGTTGTCAGGACTTGCGGTCACGTGACTCCGAGCTACGTTCTTGTCTCTGTGCGCCTCCGGAGTCACTTGCATGCCAGAAGTGCTGGGCTGTGTGGAGTGGATAATACAGCTGTCAAGTTGAACAGTGAATGTGTTAACCACTGAGTTGATCTGTGTTGCTCCTACGCGTATCGACCCATATGGGTCTTCGTCAGGGAGTCCTTGTACAGTATGTTCAAAACATGGGATGTGCTGGAATTTGCCCAGATGTAATGCATGCACAATATTGGTCTCGTTGTCCGATATCACAAATCCCCAGGAGAGTCTAAGTGTGGTAAGCCATTGTGTGATGATGTCCCTCAGTTTCCATAAGAGATTTTCAGTGGTGTGTCTCTTATGGAAACCGGTGATACACAGTGTAGCATGCCTCGTAATGAGCTGGCATTTGTGAGATGCTGCTACTGGTGGCACTGCTGTTGTTTCTGCGGGAAGAAATACATCTACCCAGTGGGCTGTCAAAGTCATGTAGTCCTTAGTTTGCCCTGCTCCACTTGTCCACATGTCCGTGGTTAAATGGACACTGGGTACAACCACATTTTGTAGGACACTGAGGACACTTTTCTTTAATGTCACTGTATAGTCTGGGAATCGCTTTCCTAGTGAAGCGGACACTAGATGGGATTTGGTACCAGGGACACACTACCTCCATCAATTGTCTAAATCCCACTGCACCAATAAGGGATACCCGGATGCACGTCTAACACCAACATAGCAGTCAAGGCCTCAGTTATCCGCTTTGCAAGAGGATGACTGCTGTCATATATCATCTTTCTCACAAAGGACTGTTGTACAGTCAATTGCTTCATTGAAGTAGTACATGTGGTCTTCCGACTTTCCCTCTGGGATGAAAATAGACTTCCAGCAGCAACAACAGCAGCAGCAGTAGGCATACCACTCAAGGATCCACCGGATGAATCCCGGTTAGGAGAGGACTCATCAGTCATGCCAGTGACAAGGCCTGCAGGACTACTGACGTTCCTGACTGAGGAGGAAATTGACATTGAGGGAGTTGGTGGTGTGGCTTGCAGGAGCTTGGGTACAAGAGGAAGAAGGGATTTAGGTGTCAGTGGACTGCTTACGCTCTCACCCAAAGTTTCTGGACTTGACAATAACTTCTAATAAATGTGCTGCAGGTGATGTATAAGGGAGGATGTTCCTAGGTGGTTAGCGTCCTCTCCCCTACTTATTACGGATTGACAAAGGCAACAAATGGCTTGACACCTGTTGTACGGATTTGTGGAGAAATAATTCCACATTGAAGAGGTGGCTTTTTTGGTATTTTGCCCAGGCATGACAATGGGCTTATTCATCCCATGGACAACTGTCTCCCCCGGTGCCTGATTTTAAAAAAAAAAACCACATCACCATCAAATCCTCCTCGTCAACTTCCTCCTCAGCACCAGCAACACCCATATCCTCATCCTGGTGTACTTCAACAGTGACATCTTCAAGTTGAATATCATAAACTGGACTGTGGGTGCTCCTTCCAGCACTTGCAGAGGGCATGCAAATGGTGGAAGGAGCCACCTCTTCCCGTCCAGTGTTGGGAAGGTCAGGCATCGCAACACCGACACACTTGGACTCAGCTTGTGGATTTGTGATACCATCTTAGAATGCACAATTCTTTGTTGTGCTTTTGCCAGCTTACATCTTTTCATTTTTCTAGTGGAAGGATGAGGGCTTCCATCGTGAAGCTGAACCACTAATCATGAACACAGGCCTGGTCCCTAGCCATTCCTTGCTACTCCGTGTTGTAAATGGCATATTGGAAAGTTTACGTTTTTCCTCAGACCATTTAAATTTATTTTTTGGGCCATTTTACTGAAGTTTGTCTTTTTGGATTTTACATGCCCTCTACTATCACATTGGGCATCGGCCTTGGCAGACGACGCTGATGGCATTTCATCATCTATGTCGTGACTAGTGGCAGCAGCTTCAGCACTAGGAGGAAGTGGTTCTTGATCTTTCCCTATTTTATCCTCCAAATTTTTGTTCTTCATTATTTTTCTGGAGATATATTACAGTATGCAGCACAGGACAGTGCACCCCTACATGACACAGGGCAAACCCTGTAAAACTTATTTGGATTAAATATTAATAACCCCTTTATTTGGAGAAAATAATATACTGCACAGGACAGCACCACTAGAATTATATGGCAGTACCACTGGAATGGACTTATATGGCAGTACCACTGGATAATACGGCAGTACCACTGGACTTTTATGGCAGTACCACTGGACTGGACTTATACGGCAGTAGCATTGGTCTTATATGGCAGTACGACTGGATTTATACTGCAGTATTACTGGACTGGACTTAAACGGCAGTACTACTGGACTTATACGGCAGTATCACTGGACTTATATGGCAGTACCCCTGGACATATATGGCAGTACTTCTGGACTTACACAGCAGTACCACGGGACTTATATGGCAGTACCACTGGACTTATACAGCATTACCACTGGACTGGACTTATATGGCAGTGCCACTGAATCTATATGGCAGTACCACTGGACTTATATGGCAGTTCCCCTGAACTTGTACGGCTGCACTACTGGACTGGACTTATACGGCAGTACCACTGGACTTATATGGCAGTACCACTGGACTTATATGGCAGTACCACTGGACTTATATGGCAGTACCACTGGACTTATGGCAGCACAGGACAACACCACAGGATGTATGGCAGCACAGAACACCACCACTGGGCTTATGGCAGCACAGGACACCACCACTGGACTGATGCAGCACAGGACACCACTCTTTCTCTAGACTGGACTTATACAGCAGCACTGGACTTATGACAGCACAGGACACCACCACTGCACTGATGCAGCACAGGACACCACTCTTTCTCTAGACTGGACTTATACAGCAGCACTGGACTTATGACAGCACAGGACACCACCACTGGACTGATGCAGCACAGGACACCACTCTTTCTCTAGACTGGACTTATACAGCAGCACTGGACTTATGGCAGCACAGGACACCACCACTGGACTTATGGCAGCACAGGACACCACCACTGGACTGATGGCAGCACAGGACACCACTCTTTCTCTAGACTGGACTTATACAGCAGCACTGGACTTATGGCAGCACAGGACACCACCACTGTGACTGGACTGATGCAGCACAAGACACCACCATTGGACTGATGCAGCACAAGACAGCACTGGAATGACACATAAGAGCAGGTCGCCACCCAATGCACCATGCCACTTTCCCACACAGACACTGAGGAGGCACATCCTCTCGCTACACTCTCCAGGACTGGAGTGAAAATGGCGGCAACGCGCAGCTCCTTATATGGATTTCAAAACCCATGAGAATCCGACAGCGGAATGATGACGTTTTGCCTCGTTCTGGTTTCTAAGTCTGGTGGGAAAACCTGATCTGGACTTCGATCCGGGCTCGGGATGTGGTGTTTGGTATGGTTTCGTTCTCAAAGAACCGATCCCGCTCAGCTCTACTCTTTACCACCATCAGTGACGGCATCTACAGCGTCACTTCTGACACACATCCATATTCACCACCACTAACAGTCACCAAATATCCCAATATACATACAGCAAATACATGTTTGTGTTATTAGACATAAGTCTGGGTAATATAATATAGACAGGACAGAACTGTATTCTTGACCTGATTCAAAGATTTTCAGTAAAGGCGCAGCAGCTGTGTCTTTATATGCAGTGACTGTGATAAAATATGCATTGGGGAGAAGGAAACATTTGGGGAGACAGAGAGATCCCACAGATGGCCATAGTAGAGCATATATAACATACATTCATATAATCAAAGCATGCACATACTGTACCTGCCTACTCTCCTGATTATGATGTTATTGCAGGTACAAAATTGGGAGGTCTGCCATGTCTGTTTTTACCTATGGGTTACAGGACTGCAGTCCCCCAGTTAAAATCTGCCACCTTAATCCACTGTCAGTGAAGAGCCAGATACAGTCCATGAGACTGCACAGGCTTCGCTGTAACTGGCAGTGACTTCCTATTGGAAGTCCTACCAGCCAGTCACAGACACACAGTCATTCCCACTGGGAGGTGTTTCCTCCCTCTAAGACTGCCAGACTTGGCTGCAAAAGGCAGAGAGCTGGCTTCCTGTTGGAAGTCCGCTCCCTGCCTCATCAGCCCTAGCCAACGTCTATGGACTGCAGCTGGCGCAGTCCATAGAAGCTGTGGTTTTTCACATGTGAAGTGCCGTTGCTGCTACTGCACATGCGCTGGGTCCTGGCATCTGTGAAATACATAGTGCAGGTTCCGGGACCCAGGCAACAGTGGCATCTAGAAAGTGGTGGAGACCCGGAGAATCGCCTGCGGCAGCCCTTCTCTTTCAGTGAGTTGGAGTCACCACTGGAGCTATGTGTGTAGAGGGGTGTGTGTGTAGAGGAGTGCATGTGGGTGAGAGGCGGCACACATGGGGAGACAGATGGAGGAATATAAAGATGTAAAGCAGAAACTACCTATACTACAAGCTGGGAAGGAGGTAAGTCATCTCTGGGCAGTCTGCTCTCTCCTTTTCTGCTCTGGGTTCTACCTATACTACAAGCTGGGAAGGAGGTAAGTCATCTCTGGGCAGTCTGCACTCTCCTCTTCTGCTCTGGGTTCTACCTATACTACAAGCTGGGAAGGAGGTAAGTCATCTCTGGGCAGTCTGCACTCTCCTCTTCTGCTCTGGGTTCTACCTATACTACAAGCTGGGAAGGAGGTAAGGCATCTCTGGCAGTCTGCACTCTCCTCTTCTGCTCTGGGTTCTACCTATACTACAAGCTGGGAAGGAGGTAAGTCATCTCAGGCAGTCTGCACTCTCCTCTTCTGCTCTGGGTTCATGTCAGTATTGCTGAATGGAGACAGTTGAACCTGGTACATGTAGCAGTAACATGATACATATTAGTCACCATTGGCCTGATTAATGTAATCTCTTGTTATCACCGCTGTATGCAGAGAGGACCAGTAACCAGTGTAACACTGTGATCAGCTAAATGTGCCACTAATACTCACCCAGTCCCAGGCATTGCTGGCTCTCAGTCTTTAGGATAAGTTGCCACATGCTGCCTTCTCTCTGACTAGCAATAGTAAGCAGATACGCTTTGCTTTAACTACAAATGTAGTCATGCTCATCTGGCCTGCAGTTTGCCATATTTGCAGCAATCTGTGATCTATAAGTGTCCCCGTGTCTAGGATGCGCGTGTACATCTAAGGATATGCAACCATAGGAATGCATGGGCAGTGTACTGAGTAGCAGCTTGGCATACTAAGTGCTTTGGCATGGTGCATGTGCCTGTGCAGCCAATCCACAGGCTGGATGAGCATGGTAACATATGTAGCAACAGGAAGTGACAAGCACTGGATGGAGCTTTTCTATGGACTGTACCTGTAGACCTCCCTAATTATACAGCTTACAATATCACAGGTCAATACACACTCACCTGTCATGGTTCTGACATAATTCTCCGATGTTCAAGTAACCTGTCCTGCGACTTACCTCAGCCTCCTGTCCTAACTGGCAGGATATCCTGCAGTATCCCCAGAGTGTCACTCAGCCTTGCTTCAAAATTCTATACAGATATGCCCTTGTTCACTGACTCCAGTATCTGCTGAGCTTACAAGTTTCAAAGCTGCAATACCTTCAGTCTGAGCAAGAGACTGTTACTAATTGCTGAGTCTCTGTGCAGGCTGATTATTCACCTGTGAGTTCTTTTGAGCAGATGATCACAGACCAACTACTAAGTGTCTGTGTGCTTGTCTGCAAAGATCATGCAGGCTCTCCTGCTCTCAGTTCTACAGTACCTGCTGCTGTCCTCACTGCATGCGGTTCTCTCCAGTGTGTGCCCTGTGGAGTTTCAACCATCCCTTGTTATTGGGTGCTGTCACAATTCCTGTGTGGTTATTCTCCAGATACGCCAATCTGAGAATGCTGCCCGTGACACCTTACTGATTACCTCAGCACGTGTGGTAAATCCACATGGTAACTCCCACCAGCAGAAGTACCGGTCGCTGCGCCAGTCAGGCCAAGCGACCATGAGGGACCACGCCCAGGGTGAGCTTCTGCTCCCACCCGCACACAAAATCATTAATACATTTAAAAAAAATGAGCCTCTCGAGGTTTTGGGTGTGGAAACACAAATTCCTGAACTAAAATTAAGATTTTCAATCCAAGTCAAAACTTCAAAGTTTATTGTTACAGAAAAAAAGGTTACAAGAATATAATAGTTTTAATAGTCACACAAGTAATTACAATCTCAAGAAATAAAAATAAGTGAGGAAAACGGGCCAACGCTCAGATCACCTGTAGAATCAAATGCTTGATGAGTGAGATCTCTTTGTATATCCTAGACATTATACACTCCATTCTTTAACTGGATGCCACCTCAATATAATGACAATTTGCAGCAAGAGTTTATCATATTTAACACATACTGCAGCTCATCCATCCTGGGATTCCTTCAACCCTCCCAAAACCAGCATGAGTTGAGTCTCAGCTTTTACTGGGCATCTGGGCTCTTCTAGCAGGGGCTGATGCTCTTATCTCTTATTGCATGTTTGATGCTTAGAGAGCTGGTCAGGTAATGTGCCTGACCTGGGTGTTTCATCTTTATGGCTTTCTTTACAGCTGTATTATGAGGCCTTTGTAAATATTCTGAACCGTTCTTAAAATAAGAAAGGAAGGAAGTTAGCCAGTGTCTCTTTACTAGGCTGCAGGGTGGACCACTGTGGTGTTTATACACAGCTTCATGTCTCATGCACAGGATCTTAGTGCTAATTAGCATCTTGTCTCTGAAGTTCTGTGGCTATAATGAAATACCAGAAGATAAATTAAGTTTCTACCATTCATCATGCAAAGACATTTAACTGGTATAATACATTGGTACATCGAAACATCAATCATAATAATACAAATTTTAATAATGCCCAGTCCGTTATAAGCCTGGGCACTACAGGTGTCACCATGACACTTGCAGTAACCTGATCTCCACCCCGCCCAACTGCAAGCCTCAGTCCGGTCAGATGACTCACTGTCCAATCACTGACCGGCAAGGGGGATAACTGCTGGGAGATCTAGCAAATGACTCAGAACAACACTGCTGTCTCAGCTCCAGACTCCTGAGTTCAGTATCTGTTCCAGAAGCTCTGCTTTGCTCTTCAGTAATACATGTTTTGTTCCAGCACTGTGATTCCAGCAAACTACAAACTCTATCCAATCTGCTAATTAAGTGTGCTGCTGACATCTGTTCCCAAGTCAGTTTCCAGACTGACTCCAGTTCCAGTCCTCACCAGTTCCAGTCCAGTTCAAGTATCAGTAAATTTCCAGATGGACTCAGGATCCAGTTCTCAGGGGTTCCAGTCTGGTCTAAGTGCTAGTCAGTTCCTAAGCTGACTCCAGTTCCAGTTCTCACCAGTTCCAATCCGAATCAAGTATCAGTAAGTTTCCAGATGGACTCCAGATCCAGTCCTCATGAGTTCCAGTATGGTCTAAGTGCTAGTCAGTTCATAACCTGACTCCAGTTCCAGTCCTCACAGATTCCAGTCCGGTTCAAGTAACAGTCAGTTCCTAAATTGACTCAAGTTCCAGTTTCCACCAGTTCCAGTCTGGTTTAAGTCAGATCCTATTGTCTTCTGTTCAAGAAGTCACCTGTTCCAGTTCAGCCAAGACTAACCCAATTCCAGTATTTCCATGAGTACATAATAAAGACTTTCTGATTTATATTTCTTACTGAGGGGTCATTCAGAGATGGTCACAGATTTTGCTATCACTACTCATGTGCTGGCGGCCAACAAGAAAAGAGCACAGAGTTTGGCCACACAGATACACACATAGTCACACATACAGAGTCTCAGTCTCTAACTGACACAAATTCATCCACATAGGATCATACATAAAGTGTCACACAATTTTGTATTTATCTTGTGACAAATAAGAGTAGTTGTATAGGAGTAAATGCAACTCTGGAGCCCTTATTACATCTATTGCAGACCAGTTTCATGTAGCCCCCCCCCCCCATTGCTCAACACTCATCCTCTCCTGCCCTGCTTATCTTCAGTGTAGTTTAGCTTATTATTTGAATATAAACTGCTTTGTAGTCAGAAATCATTAGAACATAAAGCCTTTAAAGGGTCCAGTACAGGATGCAGTTGCCCTATTGCTCCTATGAACATCCCATCTCAATCAAACCATAATACTCCTCAGCAGTGGTGCAAGTACAAAACATTTCTTAGAGGTACTGTGTGCCACAAAAATGTGTGTGGCCAATGAAAATGGGGCATGTCAACATGACACACAGCCCATTTCTCATCACTCTGAGAACATTCTTTTCCATTCGATATGCATCTTACCTACATGGTGGTTTCTAACAAAGGTCAACCTCTGAAGAAATATATACTCACTGGTCAAACACAGTCTTCAGTTGGTATTCACTATTCATGTAAGAAATCACATTGTCCGGAAGATGCCTGCTTGTGTAAGAATATAACCAAAGTCATTGTCATACAACAGAGTTTCAACCAGACTTATGCCACCTGTGTCACCTTCCACTGCCTGCATCTCCCAGCCACACCATTATCTTTCCGCCTGCATCTCCAATATACACCATCATCTATCTCCCCCCTGCATCTCTCAGCCACACCATCATCTCCCCCCGGCATCTCTCAACCACACCATCATCTCCCCACAATATCTCTCAGCCACACCATCATCTCCCTTTATCATCTCTCAGCCAAATCGTCATCTCCCCCAGCATCTCTCAGCCACACCGTCATCACCCCCAACATCTCTCAGCCACACTGTCATTTCATTCATTATCTCTCAGCCATAACATCATCTCACCCAGCATCTCTCAACCACACTGTCATCTCCCCAGCATCTCTCAGCCACACTGTCATCTCCCCCCAGCGTCTCTCAGCCACACCATCATCTTCCCCCTGCTACTCTCAGCCTGCCCCCTTCCAATCTGTCTCTCAGCCTGCCCCCATTAATTCTGTGTCTCTCAGCCTCCCCCCATTCACTCAGCATCTCTCAGCTTGACCCCCTCTTTTACTCTGTCTCCCAACATGAGTCCCTCCTCCTTCACTGTCTTTCAGCCTGCATCCCCCCTCCTTCACTCTGTGTCTCTCTGCCTGCATCTCCCCTCTTTTACTCTGTGTCTCTCAGCATGCATCCCCCCTCTTTCACTCAGTATCTCTCAGCCTGCATCCCCTATCCTTCACTCTGTGTCTCTCAGCCTGCACCCCCCCCTCTTTCACTCTGTGTCTCTCAACCTGCACCCCCCCTCCTTCACTCTGTGACTCTCAGCCTGTGCCTCAGGGTTGGAAATGAAGAGCCAACCCCACACTCCGTATGTGTATATGTCCTATACACAGACAGAGTTATACACTCACTGCACCTTGCTTGTGAGGAGGGGGACCTAACCATTTGCATTAATCACCCCTAGCCCCAGACAGGCATTGTCACTGTTTCCAGTTTGCCTGCCTGCCAGGCCAGCAAGGAGGAGATGTGGCTGCAAACCGAATATAAGGATCAGGGGCAGATCCAGACTGAAATGACAGGGGGACACCATGATTTGCACTTAGTGGGAGAATTGCAGAGAGAGCCTGTGCTGATGAAACTATGGCCAGGTGTGGGGTGGCTTACAAGCTACCAATGGCACATAACACACCACCAATTTATGTGGCAATATACTGTATGGTACATGGATGTTACATGATCAGAAATACTCTACGTTCATAGCAA
Organism: Pseudophryne corroboree; assembly: GCF_028390025.1. Lineage (NCBI taxonomy): Eukaryota > Metazoa > Chordata > Amphibia > Anura > Myobatrachidae > Pseudophryne > Pseudophryne corroboree. Next base: position 1,235,288,559 of record NC_086444.1, on the reverse strand, counting down.
CACACATCACGTAATGCTAACCTCACACACGGCTACTGTAACTACACGCATTATAACTTTATTGTGGCCACACTGTGTATTTATAATTTAGCAATTATTACATATGTTATTAAATATGCCTGCTCAAAACAGCTACACTGCACTGGGAAATAGTATGGGGCTGGTTAGTGTGGGTTGAGTTGCAGAGTGCCTCATACCTCCTTACCTTTTACCTGGAAGTGCATGGGTGGCCTAAGAGAGCAGTGGCCCCTGTGCTGCTGCTGGTACTTTCCTCCTCTGGGTGATTTGCATTACAGGCACATGTTGTAGTGAGGGCTGCCTCTCTGGAACGGGGTGTGACCCAGAGATTGCCCGCTATACCTACATCCAAAGGGCATGTGAGAGGGCAAGGACTGGCCGCTTCTGGCAGCCCATACCCTGGCATGTGTGTGTTCTCCCATATCCCCAGGCTGTTAGTAATGGAGGAAGCGCGGGGCCCCTGGGGCAATGCATCGGCAGGTGATTAAGAACCTCCCTTGGCTCCCTATTCCGCCGCTGGACAGGTTGTAAAATAACACCCTCCCCCCGCTGAATCTGCCACTGAGAAGGATGCACAAAGCCAGCCAGCCCACAGGGTCCTTAGCGTTACAGTTGCAGGAGCGTGATTATGTGACCTTCACGCTCCCAGCAGCCCGAAAATAGAGGAGGAGCCACCGAGCAAGTCCTTGGTGCTCGTTGGCAGAAATGAACAGATCTAGCTGCTAACAGTGGCTATACAGTGACCGGGGGTGTGAGCTGGTGTACCATCAGCCAGATTCTTAGTGGTAAGCCATACCTGAGTGTACCGCCACACTAACACAACTGCTCCTCAGTGAATCAAATACTATAACTGATGAAAATTTTTTGGTAGAAGCACATCAATATTTCCAGTGAATTGGATGTTTTATTTAGAATTTTAAGATGGATATTCTATAATTGTTTTATGTTGAAAAATGTATTGGCCACACAGATAATATGCTATTTTTATTACATTTTAGACAGTGAGACCTGCCATAGATGTTCCAATGAAGAGTGGTCGGATGAGAGAAGAGTGAGATGTGTTCCCAAAAAATATGACTTTCTGACATATGAACAGGACATTGTGGGGAAAATATCTACAGTAACAGCTTTATCTTTCTCTGCTATAACATTGTTTATATTAGGGATTTTTATTTATTACTGGAACACTCCAATTGTGAAAGCCAATAACCGGGCTATGAGCTTCATTCTCCTAGTCTCAATCTTGCTGAGCTTCCTCTGTGTGTTCTTGTTCCTCGGTCAGCCGGTGGATATAACCTGCAGGCTGAGACAGATGTCATTTGGAATACTCTTCTCCACAGCTGTCTCTTCTGTACTGGCCAAGACCATCACTGTCTGCATTGCTTTCAAAGCCACCAAACCCAGTCCCTGGAGGAAGTGGGTCACACTCAAAGTGTCTAATTATGTGGTCATTGTTTGCTCTTCTGTCCAAGTTCTGATCTGTAGTGTCTGGCTGTCTGTTTCTCCTCCCTACCAGGAGCATGACCATCACTCATATAAGGGAATGATCATCATTCAGTGCAATGAGGGGTCAGTGATTGGGTTATACTCTATGTTGGGTTACATGGGGATCTTGGCCACTGTGAGCTTTGTTCTGGCTTTCATGGTGAGGACATTACCAGACAGCTATAATGAGGCCAAGTACATCACCTTCAGCATGCTTGTGTTCTGCAGTGTCTGGATTGCAATGATCCCAGCCTATCTGAGCACCAAAGGGAAATATGCAGTGGCTGTGGAGATATTCGCTATACTGGCCTCATGTGCTGGAGTTCTGGGCTGTATATTTTTCCCAAAGCTCGTTATTCTACTTTTCAGAACTGACTTGAACTCCAGGAAAATGATGCTGGGAAAGACCAAACCATAAGAAATATATATACACTAGCGTGCCAAAGTCTTTGGCCAAGGAAAATAATAATAAATAAAGAAGTAATGTAGTGATGTAATAAAAATATATTATATTTATTCAAAATAATGTTTCACATGATATTGTACCTTAACATTATCAAAATAATTTATAATTTTATAGTATAACATACAGTACATTTCAGATTAAATTGGCTTTCATCAGTGTGTCCTCCTTTGGTATATTTTCCTGCTAAACATAATTTGGTCATTCTAGTCGCCAACTTTTCTAAAGTTTTAAAAGTTACAGTATGCCTTTCCAGGGCTCGGACAAAGTTATGGTTGTTATTATTATTATTATTATTATTATTATTGATTTTAACACTATAAAAAGGAAATTAATATTTAAAAAAGGAAGACATAATATTCAATTAATAAATATATATTATCTAAAAACATTATTGAACAAAAATAATTAACATACATACCAGATTATTAATAACCAGCTCTAAATGCTGTACATAAGCATATCAATAAACTATTGAGACTGCAGTGAAAATGAAATGTTCTTGTGTTTACAAGTAATATGATAAAATAACTACAGTATAATACATTTGAAATAAAGTCCAAAAGTCTTGTTCTAATCATGATAATGATTTTAGGGAGCAACCAAAGTTTATATTCATCAAGAAAAAGTAATATGAGTAAACATAACCTTTGACCAGACTTGTGCATGCTAGCGTGTATAAATATATATATACTATATATATATATATATATATATATACACATACAATATTCAGAGGGTGCACAACTATTAACTCAATGTATTAAAAACCAGCGTGATCCAAAGAACAATGATTTTAATAAAACAATAAATGAAAATCATACAATTGTACAATAATTTATAAGTACATTGTTTGTTTGCACAGAAACATAGTACTTCATAAATATTTTCATAAAACCCAACGCGTTTCTTCCCTTATGGACTTCATCAGGGGTACGGATCGTAGCTGGTGATGTAGATGGAGGAAAATGAGAGAGAACAAAAGAGTAGAAGAAGAGAACATCAATTGGTATCACATAACACATTTCTTTTTAACATTTCAATTAAACATTTTTTTTTAACAGCAATGGAAGAGCACAAATAATCATTCTGTTATTGAGCAAATGGAATCCAAAAGATGAAAAACTACTACAGTTCAGAAGATAACAATCATGTATGAAGAGAATCTCCAACCCTTCAGAAGACATTAGAAATGAGACATTGCGAAAAAATAGATTTTCTCTATGATCATAATGATGATTATAATTCTGTCGATGTGGTTTGTAAGGGTAACTACTTACTATGGATATAATTTAAGATGATCCCCTATGACCATATGAAATTCTCACTCTAGATTAGGATATTGTGAAGTAGACAATTCTGAGAAGAAAAGAAATCTTATTCAATTTGCGATCTAATTTGAACCTAAACAAAATATATAATGAATAGTAAAATTTGTCACTCACATTAGATTTGGAAGACTTCTCTTGTTGAAAATCAGAAGTCTTTTTAGATTAGGTATAGTGAAAGTATCTAAGGGAAATGAATATATCTATATGAAGATCTATTTACTTTGTAATTTGACCATCTTTTATTATATATCATAATACTCACATCTTAATTCTAGGAATGACAATAACAGATTATGAATTGTCTTCCAAGATTAAGGAAATACCGGAAAATATCTAAATAAATTAAATAAAAACTGGATAAGCTGGTATTCCAAATTTAAACTATATCAAAGGTTATAATGACAACTTACTTTTAATAAAACCAAGTCAATTACACCAAACAAAAAGTCCAGAGGGATAGGTAATATCCAACTGAAAAATTAAGTATAGGTTTATATTAATTAAATAGAAATGGAAGAAGTACTTTAGAATTAGGAGTCAATGGTAATTACTTACAATACAGAATTCTGGACCTGTATGGCTACCTCCTCTCCTGAATGTCAAGTGAACTGGAGAGTGAGGATCTAGTCTATTTATACCCATATAGGTGTTACCTCGCTTCCTTTGACCTACTGATTGGTCTATGAGAATTAATGGAATAAATGGATACTGCACTAATAATAATAAAGTCTACCATTCAAATACAGGTTAAAATTAATTCATAAGTAAAGGGAGTCATCAAAGAATAAGTCATATAGTTTATTTCCAAAGGAACGGTTCACTTCCGCCATGCATTCCACCTGCCGCATGGTGGAACGCATGGACTTCTGCCGCAATGTTCCACTGCCTATTATGGTGGTGGGCAAACTGTACTGGGCACTAGATTTATTAAAACACAGAAGGAAGTTATCTTAGAGATATGCGCAAAAAAGAAACAGCTTTAACGTATATAATTCCCCTAAAGGGTGTCACCACACCCAGACAAGACACAATAAAACAATTTTAACTGGAAAAAATACTCGTATAAGCGTTTAAAAGAGGAGAAATGGATTATACATTCCTTTTATATCCACAATGATGTTCTTTATTTCTCTCACTTCAGTGTCGAGGTAGCAATTAACTCCACTCAGGTCCCAATGCATGAAAAACAGAAAAAACACAAAATGTGTAGAATTGTTTAAAGTCTATTCTGATATATATAGCCCGCAGAACCCGTGAGAGGAGAAACTCAGAGAATCTGGGGTTCGTACCACGACTCACAATGGAGTATTCTACACCGTGCACGTAACAGGTTCTTTATCCCAAACCTCGTGTGCCCTTCACCAAAGGATCCCGGACCCACACTGGTGTCTTCCAAGATATATTTTAGGTGGTGGTCTCACATAGGGCAATTATCCAACGTGTTTTTGAAAAGATGCGTACCCAACTCACTTGAGAGGGAGGTGGGGACAAGCCTCAAAAGGTATCTTTACTTGAACCCAACTTGCTCCTTCTATTCCTCCCGAAGTGCTTAATCCTCATGAGTATGTGGGAAAGAGAATTTGACATACAATGTGTAGCGTTGTTTTATGACCGTATATCATTCATCCCTCAAAAAATCCCACTCAGAAAATTGGAGGAAGTGTGTGGAGCGTACCCAACTCACAGTGTTTGTTCCCACCACGTGTATAAAACGGTTTCTTTACTGTGGAACCCAGTGTGACATCCACTAAATGTATATGGGAGGTGTGCGTACCCAACTCACTTGTGAACAAGATATTTGCAATCCTAATAAAGGTTTCTTTTATCTTGTTAAAGATGATGCGTACCCTTACTCACACATGTGAATGGAGATATCCCTCTTATCTGGGTTTCTTTTCCTCTGTGGGTTCCACTGTTATGATCCCCAAGTATACAAGATCCGACCATTAACCATATGTAATGTCCCTTTCCAAGGAAACCAATCCACAATGGTTGAAAAAAAGTCTCTTTATAATTTGTTATTATTTTTAAAAAGTATTGGTATACATCCCATAAAAATACACTCAATACAGACGTCCAGATAATAAAAAAAACAGTGTTCCAAACATTAAGATATTTCAAAAATAAAAACGGTTCCCCAAGAAGGAAAGATAAGCCACCATCCGGACAAAGGGGAAGTCCGGACCCCCAAATGTATAGACGGTGATAACAATACCTTCTGGTCCCCGGAATAGATAAAAAGATGTTCCAAAGTCACAGTACCAAGATCTGTCAACGCGTTTCGGCTCTTTATGGAGCCTTTGTCAAGACATATTGGCACTGTGCACACAAATGGTATTTAACTGGTAGGTGACCAATCATATCAAACCAGGAAGTGACCTTCTAATTGATTTTCACCCCTTCAGATTTAATAATAACCCCACTATTGGCTCATCATATTATTGTACAATAGCCAATGAACATGTCCCACATATAAATCTCTTAAAAAACATACAGTTGAAAGAGTTATTCCAGAGAGTTCCCCGTTGACCCGGAAGTAAAAACATATAAAGACTTCCGGTATCGCCAATATAATGGTTCAAACCACTTTAACATATAACTTTTCATATGGAGTCACCCCCATATACAAGCCATGATTCAAGTGTTTGGATGATTAGTTTTTTAAATGTTAAAAGGCTCCGGATGGTGTGGAACGATTAGTGCGTTCCATCCCCGTCCGAGTGCGGGTCATAGCGTACTTCCTGTGACTCGCGTCACTTCCGGCTATACCGGAAGTGCGCGTCCGTATTTGCCGGCACCCAGGATACCCGCTGCGGAGAGAATGTGAAGGAACCAGGACATCCTGTCCTTATCTTCTATACAAAAAGGGGAAAGGAAGTTTCAATAATGTGAAACTCCACCCAGCTCCACATTATTGACATCTAGAGCAGTCCAATCACTTGAATCCATGTACTACATCTATTACGCCAGTGAAAAACATTATTTCTCTCAAAAAATTAAACCTAACATACACAAAATGATATAATTTCACATTTTTTCCACAACACATTGGACATTGATAATGAAACAGGTGCCCATAATACGGTCCATGAAGTCTCTCCCATATTTTAAGTCCATTTCCAGGATCATAAGATTCAGATGATTCATAATGGATTTTAATACAAAGTCATACCTGAAAATAAACTGAAAAACTGTACATCAGAATGACATTTGAACATCAACACCCACATCACCATCTATTTTACAGAAACCACTTGAGCTCAAAATCCTTATTGAGCCCGTGAGGATGGAGGGTTTGATACTGATGGATGTATTTCATTTCAGTTTTGGCTAACATTATAGCCACATTCCCCCCTCTTATATTACTCTTAACCTGCCGAATGCCCATGAAACTTTCTAGATGATTCAAAGAGCAATCGTGACATGTAATTCAAAAAAACGTCATTTACACCATCCAGTGCTCATGCAACAAATTTTATATTGGAAGGACTTCAAGGCCTCTGAAAGTTCGTTTAGGGGAGCACTTGAGAAATATTAAAAAAGGCCTTGAGACACACGCCCTGTCATTACATTTTAAGGAAGTTCACGATTGCTCTTTGAATCATCTAGAAAGTTTAATGGGCATTCGGCAGGTTAAGAGTAATATAAGAGGGGGGAATGTGGCTATAATGTTAGCCAAAGCTGAAATGAAATACATCCATCATTATCAAACCCTCCATCCTCACGGGCTCAATAAGGATTTCGAGCTCAAGTGGTTTCTGTAAAATAGATGGTGATGCGGGTGTTGATGTTCAAATGTCATTCTGATGTACATTTTTTCAGTTTATTTTCAGGTATGACTTTGTATTAAAATCCATTATGAATCATCTGAATCTTATGATCCTGGAAATGGACTTAAAATATGGGAGAGACTTCATGGACCGTATTATGGACACCTGTTTCATTATCAATGTCCAATGTGTTGTGGAAAAAATGTGAAATTATATGATTTTGTGTATGTTAGGTTTAATTTTTTGAGAGAAATAATGTTTTTCACTGGCGTAATAGATGTAGTACATGGATTCAAGTGATTGGACTGCTCTAGATGTCAATAATGTGGAGCTGGGTGGAGTTTCACATTATTGACACTTCCTTTCCCCTTTTTGTATAGAAGATAAGGACAGGATGTCCTGGTTCCTTCACATTCTCTCCGCAGCGGGTATCCTGGGCGCCGGCAAATACGGACGCGCACTTCCGGTATAGCCGGAAGTGATGCGAGTTACAGGAAGTACGCTATGACCCGCACTCGGACGGGGATGGAACGCACTAATCGTTCCACACCATCCGGAGCCTTTTAACATTTAAAAAACTAATCATCCAAACACTTGAATCATGGCTTGTATATGGGGGTGACTCCATATGAAAAGTTATATGTTAAAGCGGTTTGAACCATTATATTGGCGATACCGGAAGTCTTTATATGTTTTTACTTCCGGGTCAACGGGGAACTCTCTGGAATAACTCTTTCAACTGTATGTTTTTTAAGAGATTTATATGTGGGACATGTTCATTGGCTATTGTACAATAATATGATGAGCCAATAGTGGGGTTATTATTAAATCTGAAGGGGTGAAAACCAATTAGAAGGTCACTTCCTGGTTTGATATGATTGGTCACCTACCAGTTAAATACCATTTGTGTGCACAGTGCCAATATGTCTTGACAAAGGCTCCATAAAGAGCCAAAACGCGTTGACAGATCTTGGTACTGTGACTTTGGAACATCTTTTTATCTATTCCGGGGACCAGAAGGTATTGTTATCACCGTCTATACATTTGGGGGTCCGGACTTCCCCTTTGTCCGGATGGTGGCTTATCTTTCCTTCTTCGGGAACCGTTTTTATTTTTGAAATATCTTAATGTTTGGAACACTGTTTTGTTTATTATCTGGACGTCTGTATTGAGTGTATTTTTATGGGATGTGTACCAATACTTTTTAAAAATAATAACAAATTATAAAGAGACTTTTTTTCAACCATTGTGGATTGGTTTCCTTGGAAAGGGACATTACATATGGTTAATGGTCGGATCTTGCATACTTGGGGATCATAACAGTGGAACCCACAGAGGAAAAGAAACCCAGATAAGAGGGATATCTCCATTCACATGTGTGAGTAAGGGTACGCATCATCTTTAACAAGATAAAAGAAACCTTTATTAGGATTGCAAATATCTTGTTCACAAGTGAGTTGGGTACGCACACCTCCCATATACATTTAGTGGATGTCACACTGGGTTCCACAGTAAAGAAACCGTTTTATACACATGGTGGGAACAAACACTGTGAGTTGGGTACGCTCCACACACTTCCTCCAATTTTCTGAGTGGGATTTTTTGAGGGATGAATGATATACGGTCATAAAACAACGCTACACATTGTATGTCAAATTCTCTTTCCCACATACTCATGAGGATTAAGCACTTCGGGAGGAATAGAAGGAGCAAGTTGGGTTCAAGTAAAGATACCTTTTGAGGCTTGTCCCCACCTCCCTCTCAAGTGAGTTGGGTACGCATCTTTTCAAAAACACGTTGGATAATTGCCCTATGTGAGACCACCACCTAAAATATATCTTGGAAGATACCAGTGTGGGTCCGGGATCCTTTGGTGAAGGGCACACGAGGTTTGGGATAAAGAACCTGTTACGTGCACGGTGTAGAATACTCCATTGTGAGTCGTGGTATGAACCCCAGATTCTCTGAGTTTCTCCTCTCACGGGTTCTGCGGGCTATATATATCAGAATAGACTTTAAACAATTCTACACATTTTGTGTTTTTTCTGTTTTTCATGCATTGGGACCTGAGTGGAGTTAATTGCTACCTCGATACTGAAGTGAGAGAAATAAAGAACATCATTGTGGATATAAAAGGAATGTATAATCCATTTCTCCTCTTTTAAAAGCTTATACGAGTATTTTTTCCCGTTAAAATTTTTTACTAGATTTATTAAGCCCAGAGAGGTAAAACTCTGATCCAGGATATCTAGGTGTCCCGACTGGCGAAAAACCTCTCCTCCCGTGACGCATACCCATGCGTTCCATCCATATTAGAGATGGAATGCAATGCGTCACTTCCGCGACGCGGACCCGTGCATTCCATCCATTCCAGAGATGGAATGCAACGCGTCACTTCCTGGCTTCTCTGTGCGTTCCACCGGTACGAATGGTGGAGCGCACCAGGCATGTTTGAGTGATACCAATGCACTCAGAGATAGGCTTCACTACAAATAATGTGTGTCGCAGTGAACCCCACTTTCTGTAGGGAAACGGTGTGGTTCTTTAGACCACATAAAATTTGTATTTAAACAGAAGGGTTAATCCCACATTAGAGAGGTAAATAACAGTTTAATATATGAACCTACTAATGACCAAGAGTAGAACAATGTTTTCTCAATGTCTTTACAAATACTAGATTATTAACAGTTTAAAATATAACACACATAGATCCTATATGCACAGAATGAAAGTTGTGAATTAACATATATTGGGTATCCAAGGATTCCCATATACCAAGAATTGTTCAGCACTTAAAGCAGTATTAAGGTGACACACATATCACATTATCACAGGATGTTATTATAAATGATATACTTAAGGAAGTAAAACTTCTCTTAGCAACCTAGGAAGGAGACTGTATCAATACTTTCATTGCGACCAATCGGATATAAAGTATTCAATGTGTAAATCCAATATGACTCTCGTTTCGCTAATAATAAATCTCTGTCTCCTCCTCTTTTATCAGGTTTAATATGTTCTAATACTGTGAAAGTTAATCCAGTCACATCTGCTTTATGTACTTCCGCAAAATGCCTAGGTAAACCATGTGACATCATTTTATTTTTTATATTCCTTAAATGTTCTTGAACTCTAATTTTCAGCTTGCGTTTAGTCTTACCCACATAAGAAAGACCGCATGGGCAATTTATTTTATAGATGACATATTCTGTGGTACAGGTGACCCGATCTTTTAATACATGAAATCTACCATTATCCAATTTCAGTTTGACAGTGGCCCTTTGCATATATTTGCTACAGATACACTGAGTGCAAGGAAAACATCCCCATTTGTTGCCCAGAAAAAGATCGTTTGATGGATTTGAGAGCTTCTCTATTTTAAGGCTGCTTGGTGCTATTAGGCTTTTTAAGTTCCAAGCTTTTTTATAGACTAACCGGGGTTTATCAGGCAATGTGGGGCCTAAAATAGGATCTTTCTGTAGTATGCTCCAACGCTTTGTCATTATTTACTTTATTTTATTAGCATCTTTACTATACTGGGTAACAAATGGTCTGGCTTGATTCGTGCTACAAGAAATAGTAGAAGATTTTTCTCTTATCAGTTCTATCCTTGATCTTTTCGAGGCTTTCAGCCTAGCTTCATTCAAGAAGCTGGCATCATAACCTCTTTCTATAAATCTATTGTACAAAATGATAGATTGTTCCCAATAGCTGTTGATGTCGCTACAATTTTTTCTAATCCTAACAAATTGGGAGTAGGGTACTCCACTTTTCCAAACTGGATGATGTCAGCTATCATTTGGGATGTAACTGTTCGCATCTACAGATTTAAAATAGTTCTTCGTGGTCACTCCTCCTAAACTGCACCCATTTAATTCCAAATCCAGATACTCTATAGTGGTGGGATCGGTCTAAAAAGTGAACTTAAGGTTGTATTCGTTCGTATTTAGATGAACCATAAAGTTTCAATACTTTTCAGATCCCCCTGCCATATAAATAGCAGATCATCAATATATCTTTTATATAGTTTTATATTCACCTTTTCAAATTCAGTATCATACACAAATTTATTTTCCCACTCTCCCATCAGCAGGTTGGCATATGATGTGGCAACCTTAGTCCCCATCGCAGTGCCCTGTTTCTGTAGGAGGTAGGTACCATTGAATTCGAAAAAGTTATATTCTAGGATGAACCTAATACAGTCAATAATGAATGTGACCTCTAACTGTGTGTTCTTCGGGTCACTTTCAAGGACATGCCTAACTGCTTCTATTCCCCTATCATGGGGGATAGAGCAATAGAGGGCTTGTACGTCCACCATTAGCCATCTGTTATTAGTGGACCAATCATAGTTATCAACGAGTCTCAGAAGGCTAGTAGAGTCTTTAAGGTGGGATTTATTTGACAAAACATAGGGCTGTAACTTTAAATCGATATAGTGTGAGACGTTAGACGTTAAAGAATTTATTCCTGCAATAATTGAACGTCCCGGTGGGAGTTCTCGATTTCTGAGTACTTTAGGTATTTGGTAGAATATAGGCATAATGGGAATCTTCTTATAAAGATAATCAAACTCTTCTTTGCAAATTAAGCTTATTGTTTATAGGACTATTCAGGAGTTTATACAATGAATCCTGGAACTCTACAGTAGGATCTTTAGCAAGTTTAATATAGGTTGATTCATCATCCAATATGTTATATGATTCCATCAAGTATAATGATCTATCTTGAAGGACTACCGCACCCCCCTTGTCAGCGGATTTGATTATTATATTTGGGTCCTTCACTAATTTCTTGATGGCATTCTTTTCTAACGGATTAATATTGTTATTATATTTACTATCAAAGTTTTTATTTTCCTAAAGTCATCTCTAATGGACTCGTAAAATATATCAATGTGACTCCCACGGTACTCTACAGGTTAGAACTTAGAATGGAGAGAGACAAGAGGCTTTTCTTTAGGCTCGTACGATAATTTAGGAGCAGGATTTTTTAGGAAGTGTCTCTTTACTGTTAGATTTCTTACGTATCTATTTAGATCTATAAAAAGATTAAACTTGTCTATACCCTCATTTGGTGCAAATTTCAGACCCTTAGTTAGTACCGACTTCTCGGCTGTAGAAAGTTCTTTCGCTGATAGGTTAATAATTCCTGTTTTGGATGTGGCAGATGAGCTTTTATTTTCTTGGGGGTATGTTCTACTACCTCTAGTGCCTCTTCCTCTTCTTCTTCCTCTCGATAACCTCTTTTTATACCTTGTGGTATACCGCTCTTTGCTGTCTTTACTTGTTTCTGTTTCATTCGAGAGTATGTAATTGTTCGCTCCCCCAAAAATGCTGGTTTTGTTCAGACATATGGGGTAAGTATCCCCGTTCAGTCCTTTAAGGGGAGAGGGATCTTAAATGATCAAATTTATTATAGTGTGATGGTATATTTTCCGGTATTTCCTTAATCTTGGAAGACAATTCATATTCCGTTATTGTCATTCCTAGAAATGAGATGTGAGTATTATGATATATAATAATAGTAATGGTCAAATTACAAAGTAAATAGATCTTCATATAGATATATTAATTTCCCTTAGATACTTTCACTATACCTAATCTAAAAAGACTTCTGATTTTCAACAAGAGAAGTCTTCTAAATCTAATGTGAGTGACAAATGTTACTATTCATTATATATTTTGTTTAGGTTCAAATTAGATCGTAAATTGAATAAGATTTCATTTCTTTTCAGAATTGTCTACTACACAATATCCTAATGTACAGTGAGAATTTCATATGGTTGTAGGGGATCGTCTTAAATTATATCCATAGTAAGTAGTTACCGTTACAAACCACATCGACAGAATTATAATCATCATTATGATCATAGAGAATATCTCTTTTTTCTCAATGTCTCATTTCTAATGTCTTGTGAAGGGTTGGAGATTCTCTTCATAAATGATTGTTATCTTATGAACTGTAGTAGTTTTTCATCTTTTGGATTCCATTTGCTCAATAACAGAATGATTATTTGTGCTGTTAAAAAAAAATTGTTTAATTGAAATGTTAAAAAGAAATGTGTTATGTGATACCAATTGATGTTCTCTTCTTCTGCTATTTTGTTCTCTCTCACTTTCCTCCATCTACATCACCAGCTACGATCCGTACCCCTGATGAAGTCCATAACGGACGAAACGCATTGGGGTTTATGAAAATATTTATGAAATACTATGTTTCTGTACAAACAATTGTAGAAAAAAAAGAGAAAAGATACTACTTCACCAGCGCCTGCCCCGTATATAACGGGGTAATCCACCTCTTACTCTCCGACAAGCTCTCCTGATGAGGAGTGTTCGTATCAATGGGTTTACCGGAAAATAGAGGAAAAGGCAAAGAATAGTGTGATAACGTAAAAACAAGCACTTTAATTAACACATCATTCTAAAAACATGTAGATTCCAATATGGAAGAAATAACTGGTCAATGACACAGCATGTGTCAACAGTGGACAGAAACATTCACATTAAAAAAATCCACCCTCAAGAGAGGAACGGAAGCAATGGCTGATTACCGGTTCCTGGTGAACTGATATGCATCAGTTCTAAAGCGCATATAGATCTCGGTAGTCTCTCCCAGCTGCAGCAGGGGAATCTCCCGGTCTCAGTATTCTCCAGGCGCCAGTTCAGTCCATAGACATCAGTATCAGCATGTGGGGGAAAAGGCAAAGTACCCACGCGTTCCGACCCGCCCCGGGTCTTTCTCAAGGTCTGCTGCCAAAAGTAGAATGCCTCACTGGCTCCAAAAGTCCTGCTTATATCCTCACCCTCCGGATTTCATTGGTCCCAGCACAGCTGATCCCTATACAATCAATTACCTATGTGTCCATGATCACTGTGTGCTAAGACCAGTTCCGTCTCTGTGTATCACGCTGCCATAGCAACTCCAATCGGCAAGTTCTTACACTGGTCATGTGACCATGGTCACGTGTTCGTCCCTTCCCGTCATCACGCACCAGCGTATGTCGTCTGCTCCTGTGGCGTCCGGCCGTTGCCATCACAACCTGAGTCCCATTCAGCCGGATGTAGACGTACATTGTGCAGAGTGACTCGTTCTCAGAGGCCGATCACGTGACCGTCACAATCATCACTGTTCCGCCCCTCCTAACATTTATTGTTGTCATGGAAACCCTCTTAAGGTCATAGGAGAGTTATACTATGTATTTTCCACATATATATCAATTGGTGGAGATCGATTCGATGTTATATCGTATCTAATAAAAGAATAAAGGAATTACTAACATATAAGAAACTGTGACGAGGTGATAATAAATATAGCACATACCAATAAACAAACCCTCCACCATGTATAGAGTAGGGAGATGGGTGTTTTTACAGGTAAGTAAGAGAGCAGGGTACAGCGTTCAAAAAAGGGGGGGACCTTTATCAGACTAATGGTGACTTAGAAATGGTCCTAATTTTGTGGTTAGGAGAACCACAAACCTTAAATGCAGTTGTATATGTACAAGTAGTACGTTACAAATTACAGATGGACATTGCCCAAAATCCACCAGAAGTAAGGGGTGTGATGGAAAATAGGGCACTGCCCCTTTGTAGATATATTTACGGGGTGGAGAGATAAGAATAATCCCTACATGGGTCGATGTTACAATAAGGAGGGGGGGGGGGAGGGACTAAAGGAACCATTTTATTTCAAATTCCAAATTCAGTCCTCCTGGCTGAAGGGTACCCAGTTCATAGATCATCTTCATCTCAGCTTTAGCTAGTTGTTGTGCTGAGTCCCGCCTTCGCCAGTGTCCCTTCACCCATTTTAGGCCTATGAATCTTTTTATTGCTTTAGTAGAGCAGTCATGATGTTTCCTGAAGTGATCTGAGAGAGCGTGTGTCTCTAGACCTCTTTTGATGTTTCTTATGTGCTCCCCCCATCGCACTTTTAGCTGTCTAGAGGTCCTCCCAATGTAGAAAAGATTACAATCGCACTCTATCGCATAAATGGCATTTTTTGTGTTGCAAGTAATGAAGTCTCTGATCTCAGATCTCTTCCCATTAATGGAGACTTCACTTGTTTTGCTTTGATCTTTTACTTCCCTACATGCAACACAATTCATACACCGGTGGAATCCTTTTGTTTTGATTCCTAGTCGTGTAGTTGGTGGTAATGCACTACGAACAAGGCTATTACCCAAATTGGGTGCTTTCCTATACACACATTTGACTCTCTGTGGAAGCTGTGATCCCAAAACCGGGTCCTTCTGTAGGATCCCCCAATGTTTCTTAAGAATTTTTTCAATGGTTTTTGATTGGTCACTGAAGGTGGTTACAAAGGCCCACTGGTAGTCCCCCTGATTCTCGTTCGGTTGTGGTTCCACATTTTTACTCAAAAGGAGGTTCCTCTCAATCTCATGGACCTCCTTCGTGGCTTCTACAACCTTCTCCCTTTTGTATCCACAGGATATGAACTTGGTTTGCATTTCCTTGGCTTGTTCAGAGAACACTTCCCTGGTTGAACAGTTTCTCCTAACCCTCTTCAATTGACCCACCGGTATCGTTTGTAACCAGGTGGGGTGGTGACAACTGCTCGCATTAATGTAACTGCATGAATCCGTGGGTTTCACATAGTTTTTGGTGTGAATGTGATTCCCTTCTGTATAAATAGTTAGATCTAAAAAATTTATACTTGTCTTACTCTTAGTAAAGGTAAGTTCGATATTCAACGTGTTCTGGTTCAGGTGCATACAGAACTCATGCAGGGATGTCTCATCTCCCTGCCAGACAAAAAGGACATCATCTATGTATCGGGACCATGACACCAAGCTCGCCCCAAGCTGATGACCACTCCAGACATGTTCTGCCTCCCAACATCCCATAAAGATGTTGGCATAGCTCGGGGCGAACTTGGTGCCCATGGCGGTCCCGACTTTTTGTAAATAGAAATCGTCCTTAAAGGCAAAGTAATTGTTTTGGAGTGTAAACATCACACCCTCTATGATGAATTCTTGTAGCCCTTCATTTAGTGTACTTTCCTGCAAATACTTCCGTATTGCTTTTATACCATCTTTATGGTCTATGATGGTGTACAGAGACCGTACGTCGGCCGTCACCAAGATATATTCCTCCTTCCATTCGAACCCCTCCAAAAGTCTCAACACATCCGAGGTGTCCTTTAGATGTGATTTGTTTGAGAGGACCAAGGGTTGGAGGTAGTAGTCAATAAATTCTGACAAACCTGCTGTCACAGAATCAATCCCGGATACTATAGGTCTCCCCGGGGGGTTGTTAAGGTCTTTATGAACCTTGGGGAGCACATATAGCACTGGGATTACAGGTTCTTGGTTAATCAGGAATTTCTGTTCCTTTTCGCTGATGACTTCCCTCATCCTATATTTATCTATGAGAGTTTTCATTTTCTCCATAATCGTGTTTGTGGGATCACAACGTAGTTTATGATAGGTGGTCCTATCGTCCAGCTGACGCATTACCTCCGCCTCGTATTTGTCCCTGTCCATTAGGACCACCCCCCCACCTTTGTCGGTGGGTTTAATTATTATATCTGAGAGATCTCTCAGATTTTTTAGAGCTTGTCTTTCCATATATGTGAGGTTCGATTTTTTGTTTTTTATCTCAATTTTATTCAAATCATCATGTACTAAGGAGGAGAAAGTTTCCAAGAAATTGCCCTTCATATATGAAGGGTAGAAAATTGACTTGGGTTTAAATGGGGTTGACTCTGCCTGTTCTGTTGGTTCAGGTGCGCCTGTCTCCTTACTTAGGAAGAATTTTTTAACAGTCAACTTCCTAATATACCTTTGCAAGTCAACAAAAGTGGAGAATTTGTTTATTGTATTGGAAGGGGCGAATTTCAGGCCCTTTTCCAGTACAGCAATCTCTCCCTTTGTGAGGAGGTGGGAGCTCAGGTTAAAAATTTTCACTTTACCTTTCTCCAATGATTCCTCCTTTTCTATTGCAACCTTTTGCCTTCTATTTTTTGCTCTTTTTTTCCGCTTGTACATTTTCCTCCGTAAGTAGTCTTTATTACTTCTTTTGGGGCCACCTCCCCTTTTGCCCCGTTTTTTATTGGCCGTTATCTGTACCAATTTCTGTCCCTGCCCCTCTCTAAAAAAGGAGACCGGACCTGGTTTCCCTCATTTTGTAGGGTATGGAATCTATTCCGTATACCTAGTTCTTGTTCATGGGTCTCTTGTGTAGAGTTCCCTTTACCATTCACCTTTCTTTGTTTCCATTGTGAATATGGTTCCCTCCTATATGGTGCAGAATTGAAATTATCCGTTCTCCTAATACCATGGTAATGTGTTGTATTTAAATCTCTATCTGTGTATGACGGTGTCCTTTCTCTATATCTCCATTGTGGTATTTTGTTCTTTTTAGCAACACCTTCCCCATTTATCCCGTACTCTAATGGAATGGGTTTCTTTTTAGCTGGTTGTTTTTTCTTTAATATGGAGTTATGTGTAGTCATTACCTTATTTGGATCTGGTTCCCTGTTTTCTTTATTTTCCATTTCATTTGACTGGATTTTGTCTCTATTAAATTTCTTTATTTTACGATCCACTATGATTTTTTCATTTTTTCCCATGTTGATTTCTATCCTTTTTTCCAAATCTTTATATTCCTTTGTGTCTATAAAGGGTAGAGTCAATTCTCTAAAGGTTTTGATCTCTTCTTCTAGTTTGCCCATTTCTTCTCTTCTGTCTTGAATAATAAGAGACATGAGGTTGAATGAACAGTCTCTCAGTATAGTTTCCCATTTACTTTTGAAACTGTCACTCGCAGTGGTGAAGGAGGCAGTTTTAGTGATGAGGAGTCCCTTAGGGATCATCTGGTGGGAGACGTACTTCTCCAGAGTCACCGTCTCCCACCAGACCCTATTTTCCCTTAGCATTACGTTCTCCAGTTTTCTCATAACGCTTTCTAAATCCTCATCCACCACAGGGGTATATTCCCCATCCCCCTTAAAGGCTTTCTCTAGAACAGTTTTCCTATTTTCTCTGTAATTAAACATATTTGCAGCACTACAGGGACTAAACAATGGAAAATACAAGTCACGTTGAGAAGCAGTTTAGAATAGTACCCAACAGTGCGCACAGGCAGCTAGTCAGTGCAGTATCTTAAGAGGGGCTTTCCCAACCCCAAAAAACAAATGTAGAAAAAAAAGAGAAAAGATACTACTTCACCAGCGCCTGCCCCGTATATAACGGGGTAATCCACCTCTTACTCTCCGACAAGCTCTCCTGATGAGGAGTGTTCGTATCAATGGGTTTACCGGAAAATAGAGGAAAAGGCAAAGAATAGTGTGATAACGTAAAAACAAGCACTTTAATTAACACATCATTCTAAAAACATGTAGATTCCAATATGGAAGAAATAACTGGTCAATGACACAGCATGTGTCAACAGTGGACAGAAACATTCACATTAAAAAAATCCACCCTCAAGAGAGGAACGGAAGCAATGGCTGATTACCGGTTCCTGGTGAACTGATATGCATCAGTTCTAAAGCGCATATAGATCTCGGTAGTCTCTCCCAGCTGCAGCAGGGGAATCTCCCGGTCTCAGTATTCTCCAGGCGCCAGTTCAGTCCATAGACATCAGTATCAGCATGTGGGGGAAAAGGCAAAGTACCCACGCGTTCCGACCCGCCCCGGGTCTTTCTCAAGGTCTGCTGCCAAAAGTAGAATGCCTCACTGGCTCCAAAAGTCCTGCTTATATCCTCACCCTCCGGATTTCATTGGTCCCAGCACAGCTGATCCCTATACAATCAATTACCTATGTGTCCATGATCACTGTGTGCTAAGACCAGTTCCGTCTCTGTGTATCACGCTGCCATAGCAACTCCAATCGGCAAGTTCTTACACTGGTCATGTGACCATGGTCACGTGTTCGTCCCTTCCCGTCATCACGCACCAGCGTATGTCGTCTGCTCCTGTGGCGTCCGGCCGTTGCCATCACAACCTGAGTCCCATTCAGCCGGATGTAGACGTACATTGTGCAGAGTGACTCGTTCTCAGAGGCCGATCACGTGACCGTCACAATCGTCACTGTTCCGCCCCTCCTAACATTTATTGTTGTCATGGAAACCCTCTTAAGGTCATAGGAGAGTTATACTATGTATTTTCCACATATATATCAATTGGTGGAGATCGATTCGATGTTATATCGTATCTAATAAAAGAATAAAGGAATTACTAACATATAAGAAACTGTGACGAGGTGATAATGAATATAGCACATACCAATAAACAAACCCTCCACCATGTATAGAGTAGGGAGATGGGTGTTTTTACAGGTAAGTAAACGAGAATCAGGGGGACTACCAGTGGGCCTTTGTAACCACCTTCAGTGACCAATCAAAAACCATTGAAAAAATTCTTAAGAAACATTGGGGGATCCTACAGAAGGACCCGGTTTTGGGATCACAGCTTCCACAGAGAGTCAAATGTGTGTATAGGAAAGCACCCAATTTGGGTAATAGCCTTGTTCGTAGTGCATTACCACCAACTACACGACTAGGAATCAAAACAAAAGGATTCCACCGGTGTATGAATTGTGTTGCATGTAGGGAAGTAAAAGATCAAAGCAAAACAAGTGAAGTCTCCATTAATGGGAAGAGATCTGAGATCAGAGACTTCATTACTTGCAACACAAAAAATGCCATTTATGCGATAGAGTGCGATTGTAATCTTTTCTACATTGGGAGGACCTCTAGACAGCTAAAAGTGCGATGGGGGGAGCACATAAGAAACATCAAAAGAGGTCTAGAGACACACGCTCTCTCAGATCACTTCAGGAAACATCATGACTGCTCTACTAAAGCAATAAAAAGATTCATAGGCCTAAAATGGGTGAAGGGACACTGGCGAAGGCGGGACTCAGCACAACAACTAGCTAAAGCTGAGATGAAGATGATCTATGAACTGGGTACCCTTCAGCCAGGAGGACTGAATTTGGAATTTGAAATAAAATGGTTCCTTTAGTCCCTCCCCCCCCCCCCCTCCTTCTTGTAACATCGACCAATGTAGGGATTATTCTTATCTCTCCACCCCGTAAATATATCTACAAAGGGGCAGTGCCCTATTTTCCATCACACCCCTTACTTCTGGTGGATTTTGGGCAATGTCCATCTGTAATCTGTAACGTACTACTTGTACATATACAACTGCATTTAAGGTTTGTGGTTCTCCTAACCACAAAATTAGGACCATTTCTAAGTCACCATTAGTCTGATAAAGGTCCCCCCCTTTTATGAACGCTGTACCCTGCTCTCTTACTTACCTGTAAAAACACCCATCTCCCTACTCTATACATGGTGGAGGGTTTGTTTATTGGTATGTGCTATATTTATTATCACCTCGTCACAGTTTCTTATATGTTAGTAATTCCTTTATTCTTTTATTAGATACGATATAACATCGAATCGATCTCCACCAATTGATATATATGTGGAAAATACATAGTATAACTCTCCTATGACCTTAAGAGGGTTTCCATGACAACAATAAATGTTAGGAGGGGCGGAACAGTGACGATTGTGACGGTCACGTGATCGGCCTCTGAGAACGAGTCACTCTGCACAATGTACGTCTACATCCGGCTGAATGGGACTCAGGTTGTGATGGCAACGGCCGGACGCCACAGGAGCAGACGACATACGCTGGTGCGTGATGACGGGAAGGGACGAACACGTGACCATGGTCACATGACCAGTGTAAGAACTTGCCGATTGGAGTTGCTATGGCAGCGTGATACACAGAGACGGAACTGGTCTTAGCACACAGTGATCATGGACACATAGGTAATTGATTGTATAGGGATCAGCTGTGCTGGGACCAATGAAATCCGGAGGGTGAGGATATAAGCAGGACTTTTGGAGCCAGTGAGGCATTCTACTTTTGGCAGCAGACCTTGAGAAAGACCCGGGGCGGGTCGGAACGCGTGGGTACTTTGCCTTTTCCCCCACATGCTGATACTGATGTCTATGGACTGAACTGGCGCCTGGAGAATACTGAGACCGGGAGATTCCCCTGCTGCAGCTGGGAGAGACTACCGAGATCTATATGCGCTTTAGAACTGATGCATATCAGTTCACCAGGAACCGGTAATCAGCCATTGCTTCCGTTCCTCTCTTGAGGGTGGATTTTTTTAATGTGAATGTTTCTGTCCACTGTTGACACATGCTGTGTCATTGACCAGTTATTTCTTCCATATTGGAATCTACATGTTTTTAGAATGATGTGTTAATTAAAGTGCTTGTTTTTACGTTATCACACTATTCTTTGCCTTTTCCTCTATTTTCCGGTAAACCCATTGATACGAACACTCCTCATCAGGAGAGCTTGTCGGAGAGTAAGAGGTGGATTACCCCGTTATATACGGGGCAGGCGCTGGTGAAGTAGTATCTTTTCTCTTTTTTTTCTACATTTGTTTTTTGGGGTTGGGAAAGCCCCTCTTAAGATACTGCACTGACTAGCTGCCTGTGCGCACTGTTGGGAACTATTCTAAACTGCTTCTCAACGTGACTTGTATTTTCCATTGTTTAGTCCCTGTAGTGCTGCAAATATGTTTAATTACAGAGAAAATAGGAAAACTGTTCTAGAGAAAGCCTTTAAGGGGGATGGGGAATATACCCCTGTGGTGGATGAGGATTTAGAAAGCGTTATGAGAAAACTGGAGAACGTAATGCTAAGGGAAAATAGGGTCTGGTGGGAGACGGTGACTCTGGAGAAGTACGTCTCCCACCAGATGATCCCTAAGGGACTCCTCATCACTAAAACTGCCTCCTTCACCACTGCGAGTGACAGTTTCAAAAGTAAATGGGAAACTATACTGAGAGACTGTTCATTCAACCTCATGTCTCTTATTATTCAAGACAGAAGAGAAGAAATGGGCAAACTAGAAGAAGAGATCAAAACCTTTAGAGAATTGACTCTACCCTTTATAGACACAAAGGAATATAAAGATTTGGAAAAAAGGATAGAAATCAACATGGGAAAAAATGAAAAAATCATAGTGGATCGTAAAATAAAGAAATTTAATAGAGACAAAATCCAGTCAAATGAAATGGAAAATAAAGAAAACAGGGAACCAGATCCAAATAAGGTAATGACTACACATAACTCCATATTAAAGAAAAAACAACCAGCTAAAAAGAAACCCATTCCATTAGAGTACGGGATAAATGGGGAAGGTGTTGCTAAAAAGAACAAAATACCACAATGGAGATATAGAGAAAGGACACCGTCATACACAGATAGAGATTTAAATACAACACATTACCATGGTATTAGGAGAACGGATAATTTCAATTCTGCACCATATAGGAGGGAACCATATTCACAATGGAAACAAAGAAAGGTGAATGGTAAAGGGAACTCTACACAAGAGACCCATGAACAAGAACTAGGTATACGGAATAGATTCCATACCCTACAAAATGAGGGAAACCAGGTCCGGTCTCCTTTTTTAGAGAGGGGCAGGGACAGAAATTGGTACAGATAACGGCCAATAAAAAACGGGGCAAAAGGGGAGGTGGCCCCAAAAGAAGTAATAAAGACTACTTACGGAGGAAAATGTACAAGCGGAAAAAAAGAGCAAAAAATAGAAGGCAAAAGGTTGCAATAGAAAAGGAGGAATCATTGGAGAAAGGTAAAGTGAAAATTTTTAACCTGAGCTCCCACCTCCTCACAAAGGGAGAGATTGCTGTACTGGAAAAGGGCCTGAAATTCGCCCCTTCCAATACAATAAACAAATTCTCCACTTTTGTTGACTTGCAAAGGTATATTAGGAAGTTGACTGTTAAAAAATTCTTCCTAAGTAAGGAGACAGGCGCACCTGAACCAACAGAACAGGCAGAGTCAACCCCATTTAAACCCAAGTCAATTTTCTACCCTTCATATATGAAGGGCAATTTCTTGGAAACTTTCTCCTCCTTAGTACATGATGATTTGAATAAAATTGAGATAAAAAACAAAAAATCGAACCTCACATATATGGAAAGACAAGCTCTAAAAAATCTGAGAGATCTCTCAGATATAATAATTAAACCCACCGACAAAGGTGGGGGGGTGGTCCTAATGGACAGGGACAAATACGAGGCGGAGGTAATGCGTCAGCTGGACGATAGGACCACCTATCATAAACTACGTTGTGATCCCACAAACACGATTATGGAGAAAATGAAAACTCTCATAGATAAATATAGGATGAGGGAAGTCATCAGCGAAAAGGAACAGAAATTCCTGATTAACCAAGAACCTGTAATCCCAGTGCTATATGTGCTCCCCAAGGTTCATAAAGACCTTAACAACCCCCCGGGGAGACCTATAGTATCCGGGATTGATTCTGTGACAGCAGGTTTGTCAGAATTTATTGACTACTACCTCCAACCCTTGGTCCTCTCAAACAAATCACATCTAAAGGACACCTCGGATGTGTTGAGACTTTTGGAGGGGTTCGAATGGAAGGAGGAATATATCTTGGTGACGGCCGACGTACGGTCTCTGTACACCATCATAGACCATAAAGATGGTATAAAAGCAATACGGAAGTATTTGCAGGAAAGTACACTAAATGAAGGGCTACAAGAATTCATCATAGAGGGTGTGATGTTTACACTCCAAAACAATTACTTTGCCTTTAAGGACAATTTCTATTTACAAAAAGTCGGGACCGCCATGGGCACCAAGTTCGCCCCGAGCTATGCCAACATCTTTATGGGATGTTGGGAGGCAGAACATGTCTGGAGTGGTCATCAGCTTGGGGCGAGCTTGGTGTCATGGTCCCGATACATAGATGATGTCCTTTTTGTCTGGCAGGGAGATGAGACATCCCTGCATGAGTTCTGTATGCACCTGAACCAGAACACGTTGAATATCGAACTTACCTTTACTAAGAGTAAGACAAGTATAAATTTTTTAGATCTAACTATTTATACAGAAGGGAATCACATTCACACCAAAAACTATGTGAAACCCACGGATTCATGCAGTTACATTAATGCGAGCAGTTGTCACCACCCCACCTGGTTACAAACGATACCGGTGGGTCAATTGAAGAGGGTTAGGAGAAACTGTTCAACCAGGGAAGTGTTCTCTGAACAAGCCAAGGAAATGCAAACCAAGTTCATATCCTGTGGATACAAAAGGGAGAAGGTTGTAGAAGCCACGAAGGAGGTCCATGAGATTGAGAGGAACCTCCTTTTGAGTAAAAATGTGGAACCACAACCGAACGAGAATCAGGGGGACTACCAGTGGGCCTTTGTAACCACCTTCAGTGACCAATCAAAAACCATTGAAAAAATTCTTAAGAAACATTGGGGGATCCTACAGAAGGACCCGGTTTTGGGATCACAGCTTCCACAGAGAGTCAAATGTGTGTATAGGAAAGCACCCAATTTGGGTAATAGCCTTGTTCGTAGTGCATTACCACCAACTACACGACTAGGAATCAAAACAAAAGGATTCCACCGGTGTATGAATTGTGTTGCATGTAGGGAAGTAAAAGATCAAAGCAAAACAAGTGAAGTCTCCATTAATGGGAAGAGATCTGAGATCAGAGACTTCATTACTTGCAACACAAAAAATGCCATTTATGCGATAGAGTGCGATTGTAATCTTTTCTACATTGGGAGGACCTCTAGACAGCTAAAAGTGCGATGGGGGGAGCACATAAGAAACATCAAAAGAGGTCTAGAGACACACGCTCTCTCAGATCACTTCAGGAAACATCATGACTGCTCTACTAAAGCAATAAAAAGATTCATAGGCCTAAAATGGGTGAAGGGACACTGGCGAAGGCGGGACTCAGCACAACAACTAGCTAAAGCTGAGATGAAGATGATCTATGAACTGGGTACCCTTCAGCCAGGAGGACTGAATTTGGAATTTGAAATAAAATGGTTCCTTTAGTCCCTCCCCCCCCCCCTCCTTCTTGTAACATCGACCCATGTAGGGATTATTCTTATCTCTCCACCCCGTAAATATATCTACAAAGGGGCAGTGCCCTATTTTCCATCACACCCCTTACTTCTGGTGGATTTTGGGCAATGTCCATCTGTAATTTGTAACGTACTACTTGTACATATACAACTGCATTTAAGGTTTGTGGTTCTCCTAACCACAAAATTAGGACCATTTCTAAGTCACCATTAGTCTGATAAAGGTCCCCCCCTTTTTTGAACGCTGTACCCTGCTCTCTTACTTACCTGTAAAAACACCCATCTCCCTACTCTATACATGGTGGAGGGTTTGTTTATTGGTATGTGCTATATTTATTATCACCTCGTCACAGTTTCTTATATGTTAGTAATTCCTTTATTCTTTTATTAGATACGATATAACATCGAATCGATCTCCACCAATTGATATATATGTGGAAAATACATAGTATAACTCTCCTATGACCTTAAGAGGGTTTCCATGACAACAATAAATGTTAGGAGGGGCGGAACAGTGACGATTGTGACGGTCACGTGATCGGCCTCTGAGAACGAGTCACTCTGCACAATGTACGTCTACATCCGGCTGAATGGGACTCAGGTTGTGATGGCAACGGCCGGACGCCACAGGAGCAGACGACATACGCTGGTGCGTGATGGCGGGAAGGGACGAACACGTGACCATGGTCACATGACCAGTGTAAGAACTTGCCGATTGGAGTTGCTATGGCAGCGTGATACACAGAGACGGAACTGGTCTTAGCACACAGTGATCATGGACACATAGGTAATTGATTGTATAGGGATCAGCTGTGCTGGGACCAATGAAATCCGGAGGGTGAGGATATAAGCAGGACTTTTGGAGCCAGTGAGGCATTCTACTTTTGGCAGCAGACCTTGAGAAAGACCCGGGGCGGGTCGGAACGCGTGGGTACTTTGCCTTTTCCCCCACATGCTGATACTGATGTCTATGGACTGAACTGGCGCCTGGAGAATACTGAGACCGGGAGATTCCCCTGCTGCAGCTGGGAGAGACTACCGAGATCTATATGCGCTTTAGAACTGATGCATATCAGTTCACCAGGAACCGGTAATCAGCCATTGCTTCCGTTCCTCTCTTGAGGGTGGATTTTTTTAATGTGAATGTTTCTGTCCACTGTTGACACATGCTGTGTCAT
Organism: Pseudophryne corroboree; assembly: GCF_028390025.1. Classification (NCBI taxonomy): domain Eukaryota; kingdom Metazoa; phylum Chordata; class Amphibia; order Anura; family Myobatrachidae; genus Pseudophryne; species Pseudophryne corroboree. The sequence continues at coordinate 1,235,262,362 of NC_086444.1, read as the reverse complement.
TGACCAGTTATTTCTTCCATATTGGAATCTACATGTTTTTAGAATGATGTGTTAATTAAAGTGCTTGTTTTTACGTTATCACACTATTCTTTGCCTTTTCCTCTATTTTCCGGTAAACCCATTGATACGAACACTCCTCATCAGGAGAGCTTGTCGGAGAGTAAGAGGTGGATTACCCCGTTATATACGGGGCAGGCGCTGGTGAAGTAGTATATTTTCTCTTTTTTTTCTACATTTGTTTTTTGGGGTTGGGAAAGCCCCTCTTAAGATACTGCACTGACTAGCTGCCTGTGCGCACTGTTGGGTACTATTCTAAACTGCTTCTCATCTGTACAAACAATGTACTTTTAAATTATTGTACAATTGTATGATTTTAATGTATTGTTTTATTAAAATCATTGTTCTTTGGATCACGCTGGTTTTTAATACATTGAGTTAATAGTTGTGCGCCCTCTGAATATTGTATCTATAACCTAATGTTTATCTCCTACTAGCAGGGAGATTTTTTCATAAGGTGCTGCCTAATTTGATCACAGTGCTAGATAAGGGTATTGTTGACTTATTCTATTTTATTCTGCTAGTTGCCCCTAACTCGCTGCAGTATATTATGCCTGTATTTATGGATAGACTTAAAAGATCACAGAGAATAAAACAAATGTTTATGGAGGATGAAGAGTTAGTCCTTATGGAGGAAAATGAGGAAGATTACTATGAGCATCTTAATTTAATGGAAAAACTTTCCACTAAGGAGATAAAAGGGTGGTATGATGTTATTACGCTTGAGAAATATATTGAAATAGAGAGGATACCAAGAGGTTTGAGATTATTAAAAACGCCTACCCTTGGGGCTGATAATGAAAGTTTTCTGACAGAATGGAACACGGTTCTCACTGATTGTTCTATGAAATTAATGAGTTTAATCATCAAAGAACGTAAAATGGAATTAATTAAATTGGATGAGGAAATAACAAAAGTTGAATCCCTTATGGAGAAGTTTGAAGCCAGTGAGGAATATAAGAAAGATGTCGGGGACTTATTATCTAAATTAAACAAATTAGAGTATGAGATTGTGATAAGAAAACAAAGAAAATATATCAGAGATAAAAATGATTATAAAAATGGAAATATTTACAACTGGTCTAAGATAGAAGTACACCCATTAAGAAACCGACAGCTAGAACATAGTAGGAACGACTGGCAGGAAGTAAATTATAAACGGGGAGACAAATTTACCAAACCCCATTTGGGAAAAATAATTTTCCCAATCATCGGCAAACCTAAAGTGTGAGAATACCCTCCTATCCACGTAGGCAATGAGATAGGCATCAACCTTATACAGAAAGATACTGTGACAATATACAATCACACTATAATAAATTTGATAATTTAAGATCCCTCTCCCCTTATAGGACTGAACGGGGATACTAACCCCGTATGTCTGAACAAAACAAAGCAAACAATTACATACTCTCGAGTGAAACAGAAACAAGTAGAGACAGCAAAGAGCGGTATACCACAGGGTATAAAAAGAGGTTATCGAGAGGAAGAAGAGGAGGAAGAGGCAATAGAGGTAGTAGAAAACACCCCCAAGAAAATAAAAGCGCATCTGCCATATCCGAAACAGGAATTATTAACTTATCAGCGAAATAACTTTCTACAGCTGAGAAGTAGATATTAACTAAGGGTCTGAAATTTGCATCGAATGAGGGTATAGTCAAGTTTAATCTTTTTATAGATCTAAATAGATACGTAAGAAATCTAACAGTACAGAGACACTACCTAAAAAATCCTGTTCCTAAGTTATCGTAAGAGCCTAAAGAAAACCCTCTTGTCTCTCTCCCTTCTAAGTTCTTCCCTGTAGAGTCCCGTGGGAGTCACGTTGATATATTTTACGAGTCCGTTAGAGATGACTTTAGGAAAATAAAAACTTATGATAGTAAATATAATAACAATATTAATCCGTTAGAAAAGAATGCCATCAAGAAGTTAGTGAAGGACCCAAATATAATAATCAAATCTGCTGACAAGGAGGGTGCGGTAGTCATTCAAGATAGATCATTATACTTGAAGGAATCATATAACATTTTGGATGATGAATCAACCTATATTAAACTTGCTAAAGATCATACTGTAGAGTTCCAGGATTCATTGTATAAACTCCTGAATAGTGCTAAAAACAATAGCTTTATTTGCAAAGAAGAGTTTGATTATCTTTATAAGAAGTTTACCATTATGCCTATATTCTACCAACTACCTAAAATACACAAAAATAGAGAACTCCCACCGGGACATCCAATTATTGCAGGAATAAATTCTTTAACATCTAACCTCTCACACTATATCAATTTAAAGTTACAGCCCTATGTTTTGTTAAATAAATCCCACCTTAAAGACTCTACTAGCCTTCTGAGACTCGTTGATAACTATGATTGGTCCACTAATAACAGACAGCTAATGGTGGACGTACAATCCCTCTATTCTTCTATCCCCCATGATAGGGGAATAGAAGCAGTTAGGCATGTCCTTGAAAGTGACCCGAAGAACACACAGTTAGAGGTCACATTCATTATTGACTGTATTAGGTTCATCCTAGAACATAACTTTTTCGAATTCAATGGTGCCTACCTCCTACAGAAACAGGGCACTGCGATGGGGACTAAGTTTGCCCCATCGTATGCCAACCTGCTGATGGGAGAGTGGGAAAATAAATTTGTGTATGATACTGAATTTGAAAAGGTCAATATTAAACTATATAAAAGATATATTGATGATCTGCTATTTATGTGGCAGGGGGATCTGAAAAGTATTGAAAACTTTATGGTTCATCTAAATACGAACGAATACAACCTTAAATTCACTTTTAAGACAGATCCCACCACTATAGAGTATCTGGATTTGGAATTAAATGGGTGCAGTTTAGGAGGAGTGACCATGAAAACCTATTTTAAATCTGTAGATGCGAACAGTTACATCCCAAATGATAGCTGCCATCATCCAGTTTGGAAAAGTGGAGTACCCTACTCCCAATTTGTTAGGATTAGAAAAAATTGTAGCGACATCAACAGCTATTGGGAACAATCTATCATTTTGTACAATAGATTTATAGAAAGAGGTTATGATGCCAGCTTCTTGAATGAAGCTAGGCTGAAAGCCTCGAAAAGATCAAGGATAGAACTGATAAGAGAAAAATATTCTACTATTTCTTGTAGCACGAATCAATCCAGACCATTTGTTACCCAGTATAGTAAAGATGCTAATAAAATAAAGTAAATAATGACAAAGCTTTGGAGCATACTACAGAAAGATCCTATTTTAGGCCCCACATTGCCTGATAAACCCCGGTTAGTCTATAAAAAAGCTTGGAACTTAAAAGCCTAATAGCACCAAGCAGCCTTAAAATAGAGAAGCTCTCAAATCCATCAAACAATCTTTTTCTGGGCAACAAATGGGGATGTTTTCCTTGCACTCCGTGTATCTGTTGCAAATATATGCAAAGGGCCACTGTCAAACTGAAATTGGATAATGGTAGATTTCATGTATTAAAAGATCGGGTCACCTGTACCACAGAATATGTCATCTATAAAATAAATTGCCCATGCGGTCTTTCTTATGTGGGTAAGACTAAACGCAAGCTGAAAATTAGAGTTCAAGAACATTTAAGGAATATAAAAAATAAAATAATGTCACATGGTTTACCTAGGCGTTTTGCAGAAGTACATAAAGCAGATGTGACTGGATTAACTTTCACAGTATTAGAACATATTAAACCTGATAAAAGAGGAGGAGACAGAAATTTATTATTAGTGAAACGAGAGTCATATTGGATTTACACATTGAATACTTTATATCCGATTGGTCTCAATGAAAGTATTGATATAGTCTCCTTCCTAGGTTGCTAAGAGAAGTTTTACTTCCTTTAGTATATAATTTATAATAACATCCTGTGATAATGTGATATGTGTGTCACCTTAATACTGCTTTAAGTGCTGAACAATTCTTGGTATATGGGAATCCTTTAAACCCAATATATGTTAATTCACAACTTTAATTCTGTGCATATAGGATCTATGTGTGTTATATTTTACAACTGTTAATAATCTAGTATTTGTAAAGATATTGAGAAAACATTGTTTTACTCTAGGTCATTAGTAGGTTCATATATTAAACTGTTATTTACCTCTCTAATATGGGATTAACCCTTATGTTTAAATACAAATATTATGTGGTCTAAAGAACCACACCATTTCCCTACAGAATGTGGGGATCACTGTGACACACATTATTTGTAGTGAAGCCTATCGCTGAGTGCATTGGTATCACTCAAACATGCCTTGTGCGCTCCACCATTCGTACCGGTGGAACGCACAGCGAAGCCTGGAAGTGACGCGTTGCGTTCCATCTCTGGCATGGATGGAACGCACGGGGTCCGCGTCGCGGAAGTGACACGTAGCGTTCCATCTCTAATATTGATGGAACGCACTGGTCCGTGTCATGGGAGGAGAGGTTTTTCTCCGATCGGGACACCTAGATATCCCAAATCGGAGTCTTACCTCTCTGGGCTTAATAAATCTAGTGCCCAGTACAGTTTGCCCACCACCATAATAGGCAGTGGAACGTTGGGGCGGAAGTCCATGCGTTCCACCATGCGGCAGGTGGAACGCATGGCAGAAGTGAACCGTACCTTTGGAAATAAACTATATGACTTATTCTTTGAGGACTCCCTTTAATTAAGAATTCATTATAACCTGTATTTGAATGGTAGACTTTATTATTATTAGTGTAGTATCCATTTATTCCATTAATTCTCATGGACCAATCAGTAGGTCAAAGGAAGTGAGGTAACACCTATATTGGTATAAATAGACTAGATCCTCACTCTCCAGTTCACTTGACATTCAGGAGAGGAGGTAGCCACACAGGTCCAGAATTCTGTATTGTAAGTAATTACCATTGACTCCTAATTCTAAAGTACTTCTTCCATTTCTATTTAATTAATGTAAACCTATACTTAATTTTTCAGTTGGATATTCCCTATCCCTCTGGACTTTTTGTTCGGTGTAATTGACTTGGTTTTATTAAAAGTAAATTGTCATTATATCCTTTGATATAGTTTACATTTGGAATACCAGATTATCCAGTTTTATTTAATTTATTTAGATATTTTCCGGTATTTCCTTAATCTTGGAAGACAATTCATAATCTGTTATTGTCATTCCTAGAATTAAGATGTGAGTATTATGATATATAATAAAAGATGGTCAAATTACAAAGTAAATAGATCTTCATATAGATATATTCATTTCCCTTAGATACTTTCACTATACCTAATCTAAAAAGACTTCTGATTTTCAACAAGAGAAGTCTTCCAAATCTAATGTGAGTGACAAATTTTACTATTCATTATATATTTTGTTTAGGTTCAAATTAGATCATAAATTGAATAAGATTTAATTTCTTCTCAGAATTGTCTAATACACAATATCCTAATGTACAGTGAGAATTTCATATGGTCGTAGGGGATCATCTTAAATTATATCCATAGTAAGTAGTTACCCTTACAAACCACATCGACAGAATTATAATCATCATTATGATTATAAAGAATATATCTTTTTTCTCAATGTCTCATTTCTAATGTCTTGTGAAGGGTTGGAGATTCTCTTCATAAATGATTGTTATCTTATGAACTGTAGTAGTTTTCCATCTTTTGGATTCCATTTGCTCAGTAACAGAATGATTATTTGTGCTCTTCCATTGCTGTTAAAAAGAATTGTTTAATTGAAATGTTAAAAAGAAATGTGTTATGTGATACCAATTGATGTTCTCTTTTTCTGCTATTTTGTTTTCTCTCACTTTCCTCCATCTACATCACCAGCTACGATCCGTACCCCTGATGAAGTCCATAACGGATGAAACGCATTGGGTTTTATGAAAATATTTATGAAATACTATGTTTCTGTACAAACAATGTACTTATAAATTATTGTACAATTGTATGACTTTCATTTATTGTTTTTTTTAAATCATTGTTCTTTGGATCATGCTGGTTTTTAATACATTGACTTAATAGTTGTGCGCCCTCTGAATATTGTATCTATAACCTATGTTTATCTCCTACTAGCAGGGAGATTTTTTCATGAGGTGCTGCCTAAATTGATTACAGCGCGAGATAAGGGTATTGTTGACTCATATATATATATATATATATATATATATGTATATATATAGTTGTAGGCGTGGGTTGGCACTAAGATAACTGACATAGAACAAACAAAGTCACACAGAAATCATCCCTCAATTTACATCTTAGTTTTCATCAGATCCTGATGAAGGTTTACAAAAACTAAAACATAGAGGAGTAACTCCAGTTAGACTTATTTTTCATCTATGTCAGACCTCTGAGTGCCATCCCATACCCGAAACTACTGTAGATGAGTGTTAATACACTATGATGGGCACGAGGCATCTAGCTGTATTAGATTAGAGTGCTGGTGAATACTGTGTGTGTATATATATATATATATATATATATATATATATAATGAAGAAAATCTGGCGGCACTCAGGAGACTTTTCAACCAATAGTGAATTTAATGGAGTAACATCCAACAATTGTTTCGGGCCTCCGCCCGTCGTCAGGGATGCATATCACACAATGAACATACATTTTATATTAACATAAGGACCTCCCACCACACACATAACAATCACCTTGACTCACCTCACCTGCAGACCCACTTGCCGAGACGAACGCCACACTGCAAGCCGCTGCCATGAGCCATCCCGCTCATCAGCCGCTGCCACACAGCGGACTACGTCATCAAGGGGCGCCCGCAGGGAGACGGAGGTCAAGTGTGGATATCGGTTACCTAGGTAACCAGAAAACAAAACAGACAAACATTTAAACATTACTTCATTACTAATGTGCAAAACATATATGGGAAATATAAAATGAAATATATAATATAATACACCATATATCATATTTTATATTATATAATATAAAAACAAGTTATGGGACACTGTGTCTTAATAATTCCCAGATGTAAAGCATTTAATACGTGGCATATATGAATGTGCCCAGGACCATGTAACTGACAGCATCTATGGAGTACTCATAGTTTAATGAACTTCTACCATTTTAGATAAACCTATTATAGTAGATTCAATATTATGCTCGTCATTATATGTCAAGGAGACAGACCGCAATACTATTCTTAAATCAGATAGCTTTCATCCCCCCTCATTGAAATATGGACTGCCATATTCCCAGATGCTCAGAGTGCGTCGCATTACAAGTGATTCCTCTAAGATTGAAGGAGCTCTGGATGAAATGGTGTTAAAGTTTGAGCAAAGGGGCTATGATTATAAAACATTGTTGGCAACTAAGCAAAGGGTTCTACAGATTCCTAGGGAGGTATATTTAAAGAGTAAAAAAGAGGAAATACCAAGGTAATTCGCCCGGCGCTATCAAGAGGGGTTGCTAGACCTTTTAAGCTGCTGTATAAAGGGATAATTAGTCCCTGATAGAACAGATAGAAAATGGGTGTGTAAACAGCGCTAAAAAAACTGGATATGGAAATTAATAATCACAATTTATTATAATTTATTATAAAATCCTTCAGACTACAAGCTACAAAATTGCTAGAATCATTTGCAGATAGAGATTATCCGCAACATATATTAGATAGATCAATTGCAGAAGTAGATAAAATAGAAAGATGTACCTTACTTCATCCAAAACAAAAAATACCCACTGAGAAAAAAGAATTGGCCTTTATATCCAAATTTAATAGTAAATCGAATCAAATCAAAAATATAGTGAAACAAAACTATCACATGTTACAGAATGATCCAATCCTAAGTAATATCCTGCCCATGAAACCGGAGTTTATTTTTAAAAAGAATAAGTCTCTAAAAACAATACTAGCCCCCAGTCAAATTAGAGGCCAAGCATCAGATTCAAAAGAAAAAAGTAAAAAGGGCGAAAACACATGGCTTACTACCAAACCGAAAGGTTTCTATAAGTGTGGGGCTAATAGATTTACCACCTGTCTACACACACGGAATAAAACTAAAATTGTAAATTTAATGTCAGTAGAGAAGTATATCAACATTGCAAGTTTCATTAATTGCAATACATCTTGGGTTGTATACTTATTGGAATGTGGGTGCAACCTTAAATATGTTGGTAGAACGACCAGGGCCCTAAAATCCAGATTTATGGAACATCGTAGAAATATTATTAATGGATTGACCAAACACAGTGTATCCAGGCATTTTTTGCACCATCATAACAAAGACCCAGGCACATTGAAGTTAACTGGCCTGGAACATATACCACAAACAAATCGGGGGGGAGAAAGATTCACTAGACTATGTCGGCAAGAGATTTTTTGGACTTTTCAGCTCAACTCATTATATCCCAGTGGTCTCAATGAAGCATTAGAACTTAATGCAGTGTTATAATATCTGTAAAAGTGACTTACTATATTTCATGTGAGTTAAAATACATACCTAGATTGAAACCACCTTTTATGTGCATAATAACTACTGATCAGTTACTATTACTAGTCACTATGGTATTCTACCACAAGATGTCACTAGTGAGAATTGATGCGAAAAGTGTATCTTATTTCTGTATTAGATGGCCTAAAATATATCTATATAGATGTACCATAATCTATACTTTATATATCTGATCATATGATCGAGCTATATAAATAGTGTGAATTACTGAAATATCCGCTCCGGATGCTTGTATCTATGTATGTTTATTTGGCCCGATGTATATCTCTTTATTCAACACACAAAATACAAAAAACAAATCCAGAATATTAGTATATTCACTTATAAAAACCAGTGACTCCATTTAAACCG